>NC_089039.1:25352500-25652500 GCF_034140825.1 Oryza sativa Japonica Group
TTAGGACAGTGCTGGGAGGTGCTGATGCAGCTGAGAGGGCAGTGGTGGGAGGTGGTGATGCAGCTGAGAGGGTAGTGGTTGGAGGTGGTGAACAAGCTGATAAGAGAATGGTGTTGTACACCAGAGACACTTAGCCAATTTGTTATATGCAGGAGGAGGAATACCACACTGAAACTGATAGTGACTACATGCCAGGAGATGAATCACCATCAGATGATGAGGAAGAGGCTGCAAACATACATAAGGAGTACAAGGAGGTGAAGAAGAAGATCAAGACTGGTTTCATTTTAGGGATTGATGGTGCTGGTTTAGAGGGGTCACAGAGCAACCCAAATGTACATGCTGATCAAGGAAAAAGTGGCAATGAAACACCATATGAAGAGAGTGACTCAAAAAGGTCAATAGATGAGCTTGGAAGTGATGGGGAGGTGACTACTAGAAGTAGCAAGTTTCCAAGGTACAAGAAGAAGCAAGGTGTGCCTGTGTTTGAACTTGGAATGAAATTTAGCTCTAAGAAGTTGTTCAGGAAGGCAGTGACTGCTTATGCCCTAAGTGAGAGGAAGGTAATCAACTTCATCAAGAGTGATCCTAGAAGGGTTAGGGCTAAATGTGACTGGCCAAGCTGCCCATGGGTGTGTCTTTTGTCCAAGACCACAAGGTCTGATAGCTGGTAGATTGCTACCTTAGACAATTTGCATGCATGTCCCCCTAGAAGAGATAATAAGCTGGTGACCTCAAGAAGAATAGCTGAGAAGTATGAGAAGTTCATACTGTCCAACCCTTCCTGGAACTTGGCCCATATGAAAGCAACAGTTCAGGAGGAAATGTTTGCTGATGCTTCATTTTCCAAGTTGAAGAGAGCCAAGAAACTTGTGATGCTGAAGGCTATGGATGCCAGAAAAGGGCAATATCAAAAATTGTACAACTATCAGCAAGAGTTGCTTAGAAGCAATCCTGGGAGTACTGTTGTGATAACAACTTGGTCCTTTCAAACACTCCACAGAGTTTTGTGCAGAGCAAAAAAAAGGAAGAGGTTAGCTGGTGCTACCACTAGTGCTGTCAGCCTAACAAACACCACAAGTGCTACTAAGCAGAAGGTTAGCTCATTTTCATTACAACTTAATTTCATTTGCATATCCATTTCCTAACTTAAGCATTTCCACTTTATTTTGCTGTGTTGTTTCAGGGGCAACAATCCAATATTGTCAGCATGAATGCTAAGGCAAAGTTGGCAACACAGGCAGGTGGTTCGGCCACAGTCAACCTCCAAGCAATTGTGCCATACTCCAAGGGTTCTGCATCAGCTTCAATTCAGGTTACATCTGGGAAGGCTTGTGTGTCAGTCTCAGCTCAAGAACCAGCAAAGAAGACAAAAATTGGTGGTCCTCCTCCACCCAAGAAGGCCAAGACACCTGGATCTATTCTCATTCAACCACCATGGGAATCTGACAAGCTTTGAAGCAAGCTTTGTGTACTGCTATGCACTGCCATGCCTTGGCTAATTATTCAGATGTAATGCCAGACTCATAGGCTTACTATTAATTATGTCATGTAATGCCATTCATGCCATGTGTGATGTAATGGTTTAGGTTGCCATACTTGTAAGGCTTATGTGTGCTGCAATGCCAGACAATTTGGTATCTTGCTATCATTTATATGAAATACCAGGACTGGTTTGGCCTATGTTATATTGAGCTGAAATATGCTGACATTTGACTGGCATTGTATGGCATGAAATAATTCTGTGTTTTGTTGAGATTTGTCTGAAACTATTTAGCCTATCTCATATATAGACAATTTGCTGAGTCAGTCCTATGTACCTGTCGGTGACATGGGACCGGGAGTATCATGACTAGGGGCTTGGGCAGGAGCAATCACCCACAAGGCCTGACCCCCTCGGGGGAGTCGGGCCCGAGGGTGACGTGGCCGCCCCCCCTCTTCGTCTCCCCGAGGGGTCGGACCACTCCCGCTTCGGCCCCGAGGGCTGAGGCGCCCCGACCCCTTGTGGGTTTGGCGCCGCGTGTATGGGTTGGGTGAGCACAACGGGGCTCACCTAACCGCATTTATTGCGGTTTAGACGAGCGCGTCACGCCGCATGTAACGCAGTGCAGCGCGCTCGTTTATCCGGTCTGTGACCAGTCACAGACCGATCGGATCGTGGGTTAGGTGGCGACAGGCGGTCTAACACACGCCTCGCCCCATCCCGTCAGGATGAGAGCCTCCAAGCACTCGTCCCTAGCCGGAGCCGGCGTGTTACCTCCTGGAGATGGCACGTTGGTCCCGGTCAGATATATGCCAGGCTTCATCCTAACCATTACAAGCAAGACATTGTATGAAGAAGGGCGAATATGCAGATTGCTAAACTGACACGTGGTGGACAAGAATGACCGATTTGTGACCGGTCTGACACTGGTCATGTCGACGGCAGACAGCCATGTTCCCACGTCGCGCCTGCTTCCGGCGGAAGTGGAGGTAGGTATGGGCCGTCCCATCAGAAGGTCATTCGGACGGCAACCATACAAATCTCCGTCCATTTATGAAGAGAAGTCAAGTCAAGTTTGGGGGAAGAGAGAATAAGTCCCCACACAAAAAAGAAGAGATGGTGCATGTGGTATCCCCTTGAGATATAAAAGGAGGACCTTGCCCACTTAGAAAGGGGATTCGGATCCAGAACGATCAAGGCTGGATTGAGAACCAGAGGAGAGGGTTTCTAGAGTAAAAGCTCTCTGACCCTCCAGCTCTTTGTAGTTTTTCATACACAGATCCACCAGAACACAGGAGTAGGGTATTACGCTTCTCAGCGGCCCGAACCTGTATACATCGCCCGTGTCTTGTGTGCTTCTTCCATTTTCGCGAACCTTCCACAGACCAAGAGCTTAGAATCTCACCCAGGGTCCCCGGCCGAACCGGCAAAGGGGGGCCTGCGCGGTCTCCCGGTGAGGAGCCCCACGCTCCGTCATCTGGCGCGCCAGGTAGGGGGCGCTGCGTGTGTTTTTCTAAGCTCTCGTATTCTTTCGTGTGCGCCAACCTTTTCCTGTTCAGTCCAATGGCTGAACAAGCAAAGGCGCACAACCTCTCTCCGAGTGTTAGCGGTGACGACGGGGAGCCGAACCCACGCCGTCGAGCTCGTACTCCACCGCCCCCTCCACGCCAAAGTCCTAGGCGGGAGAAGGCGCTCGAGAGGGCCGAAGGATCCGCGACTTCGACATCCACGGGAGATGGAGAAGGGCGGCGAGATGGGGAGCGTCGCCTCCTCGTCTACGGCGACGGCAGCACGCCCCAGGGCGCGCTCCAAGCTGCGGGCGCGCTCCTACGTCACCCGCCCGTCGCCCATGACCCGGAGTCTCCAGCCCAACGTTGGCTGGACGACGTGGCCAAATTGGTCATGACGGCACGGCAGCGCCTAGATGCTGGTGGGCGGTCCTCCGCCGCCAAGACCTCTGGTACTGCTACCACCGGCTCCGCGTCGTCAAGACGAAGGGCGCGGCGAGCGGCGGCCGCTGTTCGCCATTCGGCCGCCACTCCTTCGTCAGCGCCTCCGACCCGGGAAGATCTGCGTGGGGGGTCGGATGCCCGCACCAGTATCGAGCGCCGGCGTAATGGCCGACGTGCTGCCCACGCAACGGAGGGCGCCTCCTCGTCCGGGGTGTCACCTCAACATGGACGCGGGGATCAGCCCTCCGTGCCCCCGGTTGGTGGTGTCGGCTGTAGAGCCTTTGTGGCGAGCCTTCGGAACGTCCGTTGGCCCCCAAGGTTCCGGCCCACCATCGCCGAAAAATATGACGGGAGCGTCAACCCCGCCGAGTTTCTCCAAGTCTACACGACCGGGATCGAGGCCGCCGGGGGTGACGACAGGGTCATGGCGAATTTCTTTCCCATGGCCCTGAAGGGACAGGCGCGAGGTTGGCTAATGAACTTGCCACCCGCGTATGTCCACTCTTGGGAGGATTTGTGCCAACAGTTCACCATGAACTTTCAAGGCACATATCCGCGCCCAGGAGAGGAAGCGGACTTGCACGCAGTACAGCGAAGGGATGATGAGTCACTTCGCTCATACATTCAGCGGTTCTGTCAAGTCCGCAACACCATACCATGCATCCCTGCACACGCGGTGATCTACGCGTTCAGGGGGGGGTGCGGCACAACCGCATGCTCGAAAAGATCGCCTCCAAAGAGCCCCAGACTACCGCGGAGCTTTTTCAGCTCGCGGACCGAGTGGCTCGTAAGGAGGAGGCGTGGACCTGGAACCCCTCCGGTTCCGGTGTGGCAGCTTCGGCCGCCCCCGGATCCGCTGCTCAGACAGGGCGGCGTGACAGGAGGAGGAAGAAGAGGTCAGCCCATTCCGACGACGAGGGTCATGTCCTCGCCGTCGAAGGCGCTTCGCGGGCCACCCGAAAGGGGAGGCCTGCGAGCGACAGAAAGAAGGAGGCCGGCGCTCCCGGCAGGGAGCGCCCAACCGGCAAGTGGTGCATCGTCCACAATACCTCCCTTCACGACCTCACGGACTGCCGCGCAGTCAAAAGTTTGGCTGAGCGGACGAGGAAGTGGGAGGAGGAGAGGAGGCAGGAGCGCCGAGAGGGTAAGTCCCCGGCGGTTCCTTCCGGCAATCGGCGAAGTGAGGCCAAGCAGAAGGCCCCCGCCGAGGACATCAATGACGGCGATGATGACCTAGGTTTCCAAGAGCCTGGGGCCACCATTGCCACTGTTGATGGGGGAGCGTGTGCTCACGTTTCTCGCCGGAGCCTCAAGGCCATGAAGCGAGAGCTTCTGGCCGCGGCCCCTACTCATGAGGCGACGCGCCGGGCGCGGTGGTCGGAGGTTGCCCTCACCTTCGACCAGACCGACCACCCACCGTGCGTTGCCCGGGGAGGACAGATCGCAATGGTGGTTTCCCCCACTGTTTGCAACGTGAAGCTGGGGCGTGTCCTCATTGATAGGGGAGCAGCCCTCAACATCCTTTCCCCCGCAGCCTTTGACGCCATAAAGGCCCCGGGGATGGTGCTCCGGCCGTCCCAGCCGATTATCGGTGTGACGCCGGGGCACACTTGGCCGCTAGGTCATATCGACCTCCCGGTCACCTTCGGTGGATCCGCCAACTTCCGCACGGAGCGGGTGAACTTTGATGTGGCGGACTTCAGTCTGCCCTACAACGCGGTCCTAGGGAGGCCCGCGTTGGTGAAGTTCATGGCGGCGGTCCACTATGCCTACCTCCAGATGAAGATGCCGGGCCCCGGTGGCCCCATCTCTGTCCATGGCGACCTCAAAGTCGCGCTCGCTTGTATGGAGCAGCGCGCGGACCACCTCTCCGCCGCGTCCAAGCCCGAGGGTGGCGACGAGAGGCTTGGCACCTCCGTCCCCGCCGCCCCGAGGCAGCGGATGATCACATGCGACGAGGTCCCGGTCAAGGAGGTTGCCCTGGGCGACGGCCCGTCCAAGACCATACGGATCGGTGGTCTTCTGGACGGCAAATAGGAAGACGCGCTCGTCTCCTTCCTGCGGGCAAACGCTGACGTCTTCGCATGGAGACCGGCGGATATGCCCGGGGTCCCCAGGGAGGTGATTGAGCACCGTCTCGCCGTGCGGCCGGGCGCAAGGCCGGTCCGGCAGAAAGTGCGGCGGCAGGCCCCGGAACGTCAAGCCTTCATCCGCGAGGAGGTGGCGCGACCTCTGGAGGCCGGATTCATCCGCGAGGTCATCCATCCGGAGTGGCTGGCGAACCCGGTGGTCGTTCCCAAGGCGAACGGCAAGCTTCGGATGTGCATCGACTACACCGACCTTAACAAGGCATGTCCTAAGGACCCTTACCCCCTGCCTCGCATAGATCAGATTGTCGACTCCACCGCGGGGTGCGACCTTTTGTGTTTTCTAGATGCATACTCTGGTTACCATCAGATTCGCATGGCTAGGGAGGATGAGGAAAAAACTGCATTCATTACCCCCATAGGAACTTATTGTTATACGACAATGCCCTTCGGGTTAAAGAATGCAGGTCCTACTTTTCAACGTACTACTTGAATTTCTTTGGGTAGCCAAATAGGACGTAACGTTGAGGCTTATGTCGATGACTTGGTTGTAAAGACGCGCAACCAAGAGACCTTACTCTCGGATCTTGCGGAAACTTTTGAGAGTCTCCGCTCCGCCCGCATAAAACTGAACCCCGATAAGTGCGTGTTCGGTGTACCTGCGAGCAAGCTTCTCGGGTTCTTGGTCTCTGCCCGAGGCATCGAGGCCAACCCCGAGAAGATACGAGCTATAGAGCGGATGCGCCCCCCCAACAAACTTAGGGATGTGCAATGCGTCACCGGTTGCATGGCTGCCCTAAGTCGGTTCATATCGAGGCTGGGAGAGAAGGCGCTACCCTTATTCAAGCTCCTCAAACGCTCCGGGCCGTTTACTTGGACGGAGGAAGCTGAACGTGCCCTCACTCAGTTGAAGGCGTATCTCAGCTCTCCCCCAGTTCTGGTCGCCCCGGAGCCAAATGAACCCTTGCTACTCTACTTAGCGGCGACCCCGCAAGTGGTTAGTGCGGCGTTGGTTGTGGAGCGCGATGAGGACAATCCTCATTCCGCGCATCCCCACCCTGTGCTAGCTTGGCCCGGGAGAGAGCAGGGAGGAGAGGCCACCGAGCCGAACGGTGGC
This sequence comes from Oryza sativa Japonica Group, assembly GCF_034140825.1. Classification (NCBI taxonomy): domain Eukaryota; kingdom Viridiplantae; phylum Streptophyta; class Magnoliopsida; order Poales; family Poaceae; genus Oryza; species Oryza sativa. The sequence continues at coordinate 25,359,140 of NC_089039.1, forward strand.
CCAAGGCCCCCGACGACCGGAGCTGGCTCTCTGCCCGCTTGTCAGACGGTGCCAGGTGCCCCCGACCCCCAGGATGGCCCGGCGGCCACTGCGGGAAGGCCGCACCTATCGCCCTCTGACCCCGAGCCTAACCCTGTGCCGACTCGACCCGGGAGAGAGCAGGGAGAAGAGGCCCCCGAGCCGAACGGTGGCCTAAGGCCCCTGAGGACCGGAGTTGGCCCTTTGCCCGCTTGTCCGACGACGCCAGGAGCCCCCGACCCCCAGGACGGCCCCGAGGCCACTGTGGGAAGGCCGCCCCTGTCGTCCTCCGACCCCGAGGTCGTCGGCACAGAAGACGAGTGCGCCCCGCGAGGCCGCTTGGACGAAGAGCGCCCCAAGGATGCGGCCCCTAGCGAAGAGGATCGGCCCCACCGAAAGGTGCAGCGGCCCGTCTACTTTGTTAGTGAGGCCCTCCGGGACGCCAAGACCCGATACCCTCAGACCCAGAAGATGCTTTACGCTATCCTGATGGCTTCGAGGAAACTGCGCCATTATTTCCAAGCGCATCGGGTCACGGTGGTTACGTCTTACCCCCTCAGCCAAATCTTGCATAATCGAGAGGGTACTGGACGGGTGGTAAAATGGGCAATCGAACTTTCTGAGTTTGATTTGCACTTTGAACCACGCCACGCTATCAAGAGCCAGGCCCTCGCCGATTTTGTGGCAGAGTGGACCCCAGCTCCCGAGCCCGTCTCAGTCCCCGAGGCCAGCTCCGACCCCTCGCAACTGCCTCACACCGCCTACTGGGTGATGCAGTTTGACGGCTCCCTGTCTCTTCAGGGCGCCGGTGCTGGGGTCACGTTGACCTCGCCGAGCGGAGACGTCCTCAGATACCTGGTTCGCCTTGACTTTCGGGCGACCAATAATATGGCAGAGTACGAGGGACTCCTGGCGGGACTCAGGGTGGCAGCTGGACTGGGGATCCGCCGCCTCCTGGTATTAGGCGACTCACAGCTGGTCGTTAACCAGGTCTGTAAGGAGTACCGGTGCTCTGACCCGCAGATGGACACTTACGTGCGCCAGGTACGGCGTATGAAGCGCCATTTTGACGGGATAGAGCTTCGGCACGTGCCCAGACGGGATAACACGATTGCCGACGAACTCTCACGGCTCGCTTCCTCGCGAGCCCAGACCCCACCGGGCGCCTTTGAAGAAAGGCTTACCCAGCCGTCGGCGCGACCCGACCCCTTAGGGGAGACGGACGCGCCTGACCGGCCCCCGAGGCCCATCGGAGTCCAGGCCTCGGGACCCGAGGGGAGCGCTCCCAGCTCCCTTAGATTGATTGCCTGGATCGCTGAGATCCAAGCATACCTCACAGATAAGACTCTACCCGAGGACCGCGAAGGGAGTGAACGCGTCTAGCGCATCTCCAAACGCTACGTGCTGATAGAAGGGACCCTCTATCGGCGCACGGCTAATGGAGTCCTCCTGAAGTGCATTCCTCGGGAACAAGGCGTCGAACTTCTCGCCGATATCCATGAAGGCGAATGCGGAGCCCACTCCGCCTCGCGCACCTTGGTTGGCAAGGCCTTTCGCCAGGGTTTCTATTGGCCGACGGCTCTCAATGATGCGGTCGACCTGGTCCGGCGATGCAGAGCGTGTCAATTCCACGCAAAGCAAATCCATCAGCCGGCCCAGGCCCTGCAGATCATACCACTTTCATGGCCATTTGCTGTCTGGGGGCTCGATATCCTGGGACCATTTAGGCAGGCCCCGGGCGGGTTTGAGTATCTGTATGTCGCGATCGACAAGTTCACTAAGTGGCCCGAGGCTTATCCGGTCGTCAAGATCGATAAGCACTCCGCACTTAAATTCATTAAGGGCATCACAGCCCGGTTTGGAGTGCCTAACCGTATTATTACGGATAACGACACCCAATTCACTAGTGAACTTTTCGGCGATTACTGTGAAGACATGGGCATCAAGCTCTGCTTCGCCTCACCTGCCCACCCCAGAAGCAACGGCCAAGTGGAGCGCGCCAATGCGGAAATCCTCAGAGGCCTTAAAACCAAGACCTTCAACATCCTCAAGAAGCACGGCGATTTGTGGATCGAGGAGTTGCCAGCGGTGCTCTGGGCGAACCGAACCACGCCAAGCCGAGCAACCGGGGAAACGCCTTTCTTCCTCGTCTACGGCGCGGAAGCGGTTCTCCCATCCGAGCTCACCCTGAGGTCCCCTCGGGCCACCATGTACTGCGAGGCTGATCAAGATCAGCTTCGCAGAGATGACCTCGACTACTTGGAAGAGCGAAGGCGGCGCGTGGCCCTCCGAGCCGCGCGCTACCAGCAGAGCCTGCGGCGCTACCATCAGCGCCACGTCCGGGCCCGATCACTCTGCGTCGACGACCTCGTCCTACGCCGCGTCCAAACGCGTGCTGGATTGAGCAAGCTCTCACCAATGTGGGAGGGTCCATATCGAGTGATCGGCGTCCCCCGGCCGGGCTCCGTTCGGCTGGCCACGGGCGACGGCACAGAGCTGCCTAACCCGTGGAACATCGAACACCTTCGTCGCTTCTACCCCTAAGGGGGATCGGGTGTCAGGTTTCGGGCTCGGGCCAACCCCGCACCCCCTTCAGGCGTGCAGGGTTGGCCGGGGGCTACCACATTTGCATATCTTTTCTTCTATCTGTATTTCAATAAAAGCATTTTCGATTTCCTAAAGGCTGTATCTGTACTGTTGTTTCCTTTTGAAGAATCTTAACTTGAAATAGGTCACTCGTGCTCAATCCTGCCCTCGGGGGCTCGGGTCGGCTAAAATCGCCAAAAGGGGCCCAGAACCGAGCCGTGCCCCGGGGCGTGGTGAACTCCGGGGGGGAATCGGCAAAAACCCACAATCGGGTCACCCATAACCCTCGGTCACCACGCTCCCGGCCTGGCCAGTCTCGACACGTGGATCTCCCCAGGCACTAGCCCCGACCCGCGCCTTTTGAGGACTGGGACCTGGGCACGAGCCCTTAGTCAAGCTAAGACACAAAAGGACCACGGCACAGATCATCCTCATCGCATGCACATAGCAAAATGAAATTGACACAGAAATTTCTTTATTTTGATTGCAGATTAAGTTAATCTATACAGAAAGGAGGCCCGAAGGCCTTGGAAGAAAGAAAAGAAGAAAAAACTGAAGATTGGCGGGGGCCTGGGGGCTCACTCCGATGCACCCGGGTCGACAGCCTCGTCGCCACTGTCGCCCACACCGCCGTCATCGCCCTCCTCGTCGGAGTTGAGGGCGAACGCGAGCTGAGGGGCCGAACCCTCGAAGCTGTGGACGATATGGTCGGCGGCATCCCGGACCTGCGCGCGCGCGCCGTCCTCGGTCCCGGGAGGGAACTCATCCAGCACCGTCCAGGGAGAGAAGTCGGGGTCCCTGGCCTGGTAGCTCGCCAGTACGAGCTCCACCGCTCCTCGGGCGAGGTCCCTCGAGGATGACTTAATCGTCCCCTTGAGCTCCTCGGGGAGCCGTTGGAGAGTCCCGGCCATCTCCGAGAGGCGCTGGGCGAGGCCCCCCTGATTGGCGGCGTACTTCACAGTCCGCCCGCCCCAGAGGCCCGCCTGCCGGCCGGCGCGATCTAGACGGGAGACGGCGTCCCGAAGCATGCCGGGCCCTACCTCGCCTGCCAAGCGGAGGGCCTCGACCTCCCCGGCGGACGAGTCTAGCGCGCCCTGCAGATCGGCGATGGTGTGTTCGGCAGCTGCGAGGCGGGCGGCTAAGTCGCTTTCGCCCGCGGCCGCCCCGCCGCTGCGCGCCCTCGCGTCCAGCTCCTTCGCCCGCGCCTCGAGCTCAGCGGCCCGCTGGTTCAGTGCGGCCCTCTCGGCACGGGCACCTTCCAGATTGCGGCGCGCCTGCTCCTCCCGCGCTGCCTCGCGGAGGGACAGGCTGTCCGCCAGCCGTTGCGCCGCGGCCTCGGCCTCCCCGAGAGCTCGCTCCCGCTCGGTGAGCGCGTCCTCGCGGAGGCGGAGCGCGGACTCCTCTTCGGCGCAGGCGGCCTCGTGCGCCGCCAGCGTTGCCTCCCGGATGGCAACGGCGGCCTCGCGGTCCGCCAAGTCCCTCTCCACGGCGCAGGCACGCTCTTCCAGCGCCATGGCACGGGCCTCAAGGGCTTCTTCGCGCCGCCGGGATGCCACTTCGGTCTCTGCCGCCCGCCGTTCTCGGGCAGCGGCAGCGTCAAGGACCCCCTGGGCGGCGTCGAGCTTCTTCCCTAGCTCCGCCTCCCAGCTTCCGTATTGAAGGCGGAGGGTGTCCTGCGCCTCGTTCATCACGGTGGTGGCGATGAGGGCAGCCCCCCGCTCCTCCTCCACCTCCTTGGCGATCTCCCCCAGCACCTTCCGACGGGCTTCAAGCTCTGAGACGTGCCGGCGGTGTGCCTTGCGGCCCACTTCCACCATGGCCTCCACCGAGCGTCGCCCCTCTTCGACACGCGCCCATGCGGCGTCGAGCTCCGCCCGCTCTGCTTGCAGGGCCTCCACCTGGGCACTTAACCCGTCCAACACCGTGGTGTTTGCGACGGCCAAGGCCTGCAGAAGGGGCTCTGCGCTCAGTGGGGCAACGGAAGGCGTGGGGAAGAGCCGCCTCGGTGAAGATGCCGCGCGGCTCGGCCCGCCGATGGACGTGCCGGACTCGGGGATGTCCCCCGGACCTGGTTGGTCCTGAGCGTCGCCTGAGGGAGTGGGCCCAAGCGATGCGCCCGCGGCCTCGTCGCGAGCTGCCTCGGAAGTCGTCGCCGCCTCGGCCTGGCGGAGTCTGGCCTCCTCCTAAGCGGCTTCTTCAGCTTGGTGAGCTCGGACGGCCGCCTGGGCAGCTTCCTCGGCTTCCCGAAGGCGATCCGCGGCCTCTTGCCGGTCAGTTTCACGGGTCGCCTCGGAGGATGTCGTCGCCTCGGCCTGGCGGAGTCCGGCCTCCTCCCGAGCGGCTTCCTCGGCCTAGCGAGCCCGGGCGGCCTCCCGAGCGGCCTCCTCGGCTTCCCGTAGGCGATCCGCGGCTTCTCGCCGGTCAGAATCCCGCCTCCGAGCCTCTGCGGCCGCCGGATCCTCGGCCTCAGACTGGCCGGACTTGGAATGGCGGGAGGGACGCGACGGGATCTCGCTGAAACAGAAGAAAGACCAGAAGACGAACAAGATGGGTGAGTGAAAACTCGCGTTGAGAGAATGAATACAGCCACGATGGGCGTGGGACGAACCTGCGAGGGGGTCGGTTAAACGACCACCTTGGAGGGGAAATAAGGTTTCCCCGGGATGGTTCTGTCCCCCCCATCTTGCGGAGCCGCTTCTTCTTTCGCTCCCCCTCGGGCTGCGACGTCGGCGTGGCCCCCTCCGGGCGCCTGCTGCTGGCACGCGCCGCCCCGCCCCCTCGGGGAGGAGATGGGGGAGGGGTTCCTCCCTGCTTCCTCTTCCCCCGGGCGTCGGCAGGGCGGCTGCTCCCCGGGCCCCCGTCGCGGGGCCCAGAAGCACGACCCCCTCCCGGGGTAGATTGTTCCCCCCTGCGGCTCCTGCCCGCGCCATCGTGGCCTCGAGGAGCCCGCTCCTCCGACGCCCCGACCGCCTGCATGATGGTCAGGATGGAGGCGCGGTCTGGATCGCTGCAGAGGGGGAGGACTCCTTGGGGAATGAGGGATGCCTCCACGGAGCTGAGATTCAGCACCCGTTGGACCACTATCTTGAAGTCCTCAGGAGCCCAGTCCCATCTGACTCCCTGGTGGGTCCTCATGTAGTCTTCGGACCCGGTGTACTCCCAGGCGCCCCGGGCGCGCCGCTGGAGCGGCGCAATACGGCGACGAAGGTAGTCGCCGTACACCATGGCCCCTGTGAGCCCCTGGGATCGCAGGCCCGCCAGGCGGTCGAGGACGGCATCATAGCCATCTCCCAGATCTACCGGCGCCCGCCAGCTGAAGGCCTGCGCCGGGGGCTGGCTCGGAAGTCGGAGGCGCGCTTCGTCGGCGAGGGGAGTGTAGAACCAGTCGCTCTTCCAGTCATCCCACTTCTTGCGGAGGACGCAGGGGATGTAGCGGTTCAGCACCGGCCCCCGCGGCTGGAAGTAGCAGCCACCAACCACCGACGGCGGCGACACCGACTGTACGGTGAAGAACCACCGGAACAGCCGAAGGGATGGGCGCACTCCGATGAACATCTCGCACAGGTGCGCGAAGATGGCCAATGTCATTACCGCGTTGGGGGTGAGATGCGCCATCTGGAGATCGTAAAACTCCAGAACATCCATGAAGAAAGAAGAAAATGGCGGAACCAGCCCTGCCATTGCAAAAGGGAGGAAGAAGACGGACCGCCCCGGGTAGCATGGCGCCGGGCGTCCCTCGCCCAGCGTGACTATCTCCCGGCCGGTGGCAGGTTCCGGCATGAAGCGGCGCGGCAGCCCGGCCTGCCTCTCGCTCACGATGCGGGAAGGCGGCAGCACGCTACCATCGAGCAGAGCGGAGCCCCGTGCCATGACGCCGGAAGAAGAAATGTTTGAGAGCGAGCGCGTGTGGCGAAGGTAGGGCACAGGAAAGAAGGAGTTAGGGCGCAAGCGGCGAAGACAAGGGGAATAATGGCGAAAGGAAGGAAGCAAATCTCTTCCTCGGTATCTTTATACCCTTGCCAACGCTGTGCCCGGCTCCTCGCTTCTCGCGCCCACTATTTCGCTCCCTCGTTTCTCGCGCCCACGCTTCCACTAATCCCATACGCCCGCTTGCGGCGCATGAGGTGGATATGCGGCTGAGGCAGTCGAGATGGAACATATCGTGCGTGCGTTAATTACGCTCGCCGACCGAAGCGCCATCACCATATCTCCAGGCAAAACGAACCGGCTCATCCCGATTCATGTGCTACTCGAGTAATGTGGCAGCCTTGAAGAGGCCGCTCATTATTGACAGTCGAGTTACCGTTGCCGGAGTGCGTGATTTGCGACCGTTGGGTTTCTGCCCAACTGTGGAGACCGGTCCCACCTGTCACCAGGCTTTGGGAAGTGGCGTCACGCCCGACCGCTTCTCTCGAGGAGGGCGATCGCCCTGGCATAACGCCGGGGGCTACTGTCGGTGACATGGGACCGGGAGTATCCTGACTAGGGGCTTGGGCAGGAGCAATCACCCACGAGGCCTGACCCCCTCGGGGGAGTCGGGCCCGAGGGTGACGTGGCCGCCCCCCCTCTTCGTCTCCCCGAGGAGTCGGACCACTCCCGCTTCGGCCCCGAGGGCTGAGGCGCCCCGACCCCTTGTGGGTTTGGCGCCGCGTGTATGGGTTGGGTGAGCACAACGGGGCTCACCTAACCGCATTTATTGCGGTTTAGACGAGCGCGTCACGCCGCATGTAACGCAGTGCAGCGCGCTCGTTTATCCGGTCTGTGACCAGTCACAGACCGATCGGATCGTGGGTTAGGTGGCGACAGGCGGTCTGACACACGCCTCGCCCCATCCCGTCAGGATGAGAGCCTCCAAGCACTCGTCCCTAGCCGGAGCCGGCGTGTTACCTCCTGGAGATGGCACGTTGGTCCCGGTCAGATATATGCCAGGCTTCATCCTAACCATTACAAGCAAGACATTGTATGAAGAAGGGCGAACATGCAGATTGCTAAACTGACACGTGGTGGACAAGAATGACCGATTTGTGACCGGTCTGACACTGGTCATGTCGACGGCAGACAGCCATGTTCCCACGTCGCGCCTGCTTCCGGCGGAAGTGGAGGTAGGTATGGGCCGTCCCATCAGAAGGTCATTCGGACGGCAACCATACAAATCTCCGTCCATTTATGAAGAGAAGTCAAGCCAAGTTTGGGGGAAGAGAGAATAAGTCCCCACACAAAAAAGAAGAGATGGTGCATGTGGTATCCCCTTGAGATATAAAAGGAGGACCTTGCCCACTTAGAAAGGGGATTCGGATCCAGAACGATCAAGGCTGGATTGAGAACCAGAGGAGAGGGTTTCTAGAGTAAAAGCTCTCTGACCCTCCAGCTCTTTGTAGTTTTTCATACACAGATCCACCAGAACACAGGAGTAGGGTATTACGCTTCTCAGCGGCCCGAACCTGTATACATCGCCCGTGTCTTGTGTGCTTCTTCCATTTTCGCGAACCTTCCACAGACCAAGAGCTTAGAATCTCACCCAGGGTCCCCGGCCGAACCGGCAAAGGGGGGCCTGCGCGGTCTCCCGGTGAGGAGCCCCACGCTCCGTCAGTACCCTATTGCATAACTCATTTCCTGCTAAACTGAGAGTATAATGTACACTAAAATGCCACATTTTCATTGAACCCAGTACATCCATCCATTCACTGCAACTTGCCCATTCCAATTGAACAGAACCTACTCACTTCAACTGCAAATAACCATCCAATATTCCAAACAAATTTCCATTCCAGATTCGACAACAACAAGATGACAGCACCACAAATGACAAATGACAGCATCACCAATTTCAATTCCAACCCGATACAGATGACAGCATGACAACAACAAGATAAGATAACATTCATTTCCTACCCATCAACATGGTAAAAACAACAACAACAAGACCTAGAACTACCAACAACATCACAAATATCTCTAACTCCAACCTATTATTCCTATCCTTCATCATCCCTACAATAGCTTCCTTCTCACCAACAGCATTCCTTGATGTGGCCAATTCCTTTCTAGCTAAATCCAGCTCTGATTCCACAGATCTTCCTTCTTGAACAGCAGCCAATAGCTATGCCTTCTCCCTCCTGAGCTTCCACACTTCGTCCCACAAATCGTTTAGCACTTCTCTCAAGAAGCTGCTAGTCGGACCATCAACCCAAGCAAAAAAATCGCAACCTCCACTCTGCAACAGTAAATAAATGAAACCCTAGAACTCAGCCAAAAAAATTGAAAACCATATCAAAACTCACCCTTGCGTCTGCACATTTGAAGTAGCGGCGGCCGGGATTGTCCGGGCTCCACAAAATCCACCTCGCCGCCTTGCTACCGCACCTGCATGCCACCGCCGGCTGATACTCCAGAGGCCCAACCCGATACGGGATGGGGGATGGAGATGTGCGCCTAGAGGACGCCGACGAGCCCTCACTCCTCGAGCTTGCCATTCGTCGACACTCGTCGCTGTCGCCGCTTCGCCGCCGTAACCCTCACCGTCGTATCCCTCTCCGCCGCCGCTTGTAGTAGGGATGGGGAACGAGCGAGAGAGTAGATAGGCGAGAGAGCACGCGCTATTTATTCCCAACTACCACCGACACGTCAGCGATGTTGACCGGGTCCAACTGCCACGTCAGCGAAAACCGCTCGCAAAACTGCCATGGGAGTCGGGTTGCCCAGGATTTCAAAGTTTAGGGGTCAAGATATCTGGTTTTGCGGTTTAGGGTCATGAATTAGATTCCGATCACTTTTGAGGGTCATGAAGTGAACTTATTCAAACTGGTCATCCCCCGCCCAGGCAGGCCGCGTCCGTGACGTACCACTCTTGGCGCCTGCGCTCACGCAGGCCGACGCGGCAGTCGTTCTCCATGTATGGAGTACGGGACCCTCATCCCGCTAGGCCGGCGGATGCGGCCGCCTCCTCGTCACCCGCGCGGCCGTGCTCGGCGCAACGTACGCGCACACGCAGTGGCCACTGCTCGGCCAATGCCCAGGCCCAAGTGCTCAACTCCTGCCGCTTCACACGCCGACGATGGCGACGAGCCGACGACGAGGATGATCGAAGAGCAAGGGCGCCACCGCGCCAGCGACAGTGGTAGTATCAACATGTGCTATGACGGTGAGTGAAGCCAGATCCATTGCCATTCCAGATGACAAACAAGTTAGAAGTCGGCCCTCGAAATCCCGACGCGTACTGTGCATATGATCTAGCCGCGCTGGACGGCAGGGGTGGCTCCAGCAGAATTTTGGCCCAGGAGCGCCCCCCCCCCCCCCGACGGCCCACACAAAAAAAAGAGCCCACCAAATGTGTTAGGGTTAGCTCAGCTGGCAGAGGAGAGGCGCACGTAGGCGGCAGACGCTCGGCTCTCCAATCCTCCCCAAATCGTGCCGCCTCTCGGTCTCCCGTCGCCGTCTCCCGCTCCTCTCGCTCTCCCGTCAGTCGGCCAGCGCTGCTGCGCCGGAGGCCATCGCCTGGCCACCTGCTGCCCCTCCCACCCTCGCCTGACGCCTGCAGCCGCCGCCCGTCGACCGCCACAGCCCGGGCCTGGCGCAGCACTCGGCAGCACTCCGGCCGGCGGCGGCCAGCTGATGACCCCGCCACACCGCACGGCGGCGGCGGGTTTGCGGCGCGACGGCTGATCCCTCCTGCTGGCCGAGACTGACGAGCCGGCGAGCCGCCCTGCCCCCGGCCGGCCGGCCCCTGCCTGCCGACTGCCTACTGCCTGTCTGCCTAGTGCATTGGCAATTTGGCATATGTGAGTTACTCATTTAGTCATTCGTAGTCTTTTGTATTTACTTTGAATAGACCGGTCATTGTGATGGTGAATGAAAAATATGGATGAAAAAATGTGAATAAAAACTGAAACTTAGATTTTTTTTAAGCAACAACTTAGTTAGTAGTCAATACGACTTAGTTTCTCATTAATTTGTGGTGTAAATTGCAGTGGCACGTGAAAAGGAATAGAGACATTGTAAGATATTTGAATTATTTATGTTGTAATAACTTCCGTAACTTCGAACTTAAATGTTGGTTTTAATTAATTTGTAATGTTCTGAGCTATATTGCAATATTTGAATTATATTACCACTGTATTTGATAATTTTGACTTGATTTTATAACATTATGACAATTTGGCACGCCAAGTAGGACCACCCAACGAATTGATCCTGGAGCCGCCGCTGCTGACGCGGTACCGTACGCCGCCGGCCGCGTACGTTGCACCCGTAACACGTCAAGACAAGCAGACAGCGGCGGCGTCCGACCGACGGCATATTACCGGGCCCCCCTTGCAGACGACGGATGGAGAGATCGTTCACGTGGCGCACGCGAGCAGTGCCTCCTCCCACGGGCGGCTGTGCTGTCGATCGAGCGGGCTGGGCAGGGGCAACCCTGTGGTGTCCGACTGTCCGAGCCACGTGCAACGGCGCCCTCCGCCCCCGTCGTCCCCGTGACCCTCCGGCCGGGCACCCAGCGCGCCACGCATGGACATGCCGATGCGTCCATGGCCGCCTCCTCTCCTCGCCACGCGTGGCCAGAGCGGCACGGCGGCGGGTGGGCGGGCGGGGGAAGTTCGCTGTCTCAGGTGCCGAGGAGACAACGAGGCGACAACGTGCATGACGTACGCGTTCCTCTCTCTGCACAGAAGGCACTACTGTTCCACCCTACGGCCGGAGGACAATAATGTTGAGAGTGGATTTTAAACTATAGGTCATTCCTTCGTTATTTGTATATTTGAGTTATGAGAAAATTTAAAATATGTATTAATATATGATATATCACTCCACAAATATGAAAGTTAAAATTCAATTTCCACAATTCACAACGAAAAAAACAAATTAGACTACAACTATTTAATGTGTATTCAAAAATAAATTTCTTTTTTCGTTGCAATACTTAAAAGTTAAGTTTAATTTTGCATGCTTGCGGAGTGATTTATTACATGTTAATATATTTTTTAGAATTTTTTACATAACAATTTAAGTAACACGTAAACAACGAGTGACACGTTCACTCGAGAGTTAATAGTTTCCCAATAATGTCCTTCCGCGCTAGCATCATATGGAAACAAGCGCAGAGCTGTTTGTCCGTCTACGCTGCTGATCTACTCCAAAGATCATCTTTTCTACCGGTGTTCTTGCACCTATTGAATGCAGTTTCAGACGCTGGGAAGAAATGATATGTTTCACCAGCAATTCTGCAGAATTCCTGTAGCTTCCATGTTCTCAACAGAGCCTAGCTAAGCACCTAATCATTTTTTTTAAGATCAACGGATCTGAAAGACTTATTATAACACGTGGAGGATTCACTCTGACAACTCGACAGAAAAAGACGCTGCATTTGCGAGTTGCGACACGAGCAGTTAGGCTGAGCGCATCTACCCCGTGTACCAAAACAACGAGAATTCATCGTTACATCGTCGTGTTGTCGTGACAAGACGTATAGCCACCAAAGCAATACGTTCCCAACACATACACACCATGACACTACTGTAAATTTGACTGCTAAGATGTTAATCAAGAGTACATTAAAGGATGTTGATAATGAAAATACGACTGGAAGGGCGGCCAGGACAAGGTTCACATGCCTGCTACAACAAATTTCGCTTCGGTGAAGCAGCATCGTCGTTTTTCTTTTCTTTGAGAGGCCAGCATCATCGTTGAGCCTGCACGTATCCACTTTATCTTTTGAACCTAATAATGCACAGATAAACAGGTTACGACCTGCCCAGAAAAGTATATACGTACAAACGAAGGCGATGCGACTAATATTAGGAGTGCGACATTTCAGTAATCAACCTAAACAAGGTTGTTGCGTTAGAAACCAGGTGTCTGACATTTCTAGTATATATCACACATATTAGGCATGTAACAACCTTTAAAGACATCATCATGTAAAGACTTATATAAAACAAAATCATTGAAATTTATACTGTCGTAAAAGGATAAGCTAATGTGATGGTGATATGCCCCCACTCCTTCACTAAAGGTAGATAAGCTTGTGTTGTGTTCTTTGTAATGTGCATATGTAGATGGCTAATTGACCGCATGTGATCAAGTATACAATTTTTAGATATGGGAATAACTTTTCTTTTGCATTTTCATTTGGATCTTATAGCATGTTTATTTGTCATCCATCGTGCGTCTTCACACAGGAAAAACAAAACTGTACTAGCTAATTCAGGCTATGGGAACCTGCTCCTGCCTTTACCTTCAACACAGTTGCAGTCATGTGAACTACGGTTTCCTATATTTTTACCTAGGAAACTGGTAGGCATCAAAAAAATCATATTATCTTTCTTATTCTTTCACGAGGTAGTACACTGTTGAAGATACTATGGGTCTGGGCAAATCTCAAAATTTCAATAACATACCAAGCTAAACAAGCCAATCCAAAAGGAAGGAGAGGTCTACAAAAATTATCCACACAAGCAGCAACCTAGTCCTGAACTCCATACTGTTTCCTTCTATTTGCCTTCTCCCACCTTCTTTCTCCTTCTCTACTCCCATGCATCTACTATTGTTCTTTTAGTCCTCTTTCCATCAGGCATCAGCATTGAAGATGGACATTGAATCAGTGAGGTGTGCGTGCTGTGGCCTGGAAGAGGATTGCACCCAGGAATACATAGAGAATGTCAAGGCAAACTTCGGAGGGAAATGGCTTTGTGGCTTATGCTCAGAGGCGGTAGGGGATGAGCTCAGTAAAGACAGAAGAGAACAGGATGGCATCGAAGATGCTATCAAAGCTCATATGGCATTCTGCAGGATGGCACTATCAAGCCCTGCAGTCAAGGTGGCGGATGGCATGAAGGAGATGCTCAGAAAGAGGTCAAAGGATAAGGTAAAGCCTGAAATACCATCAAAAGCACACCCATTCTTACTTGGTGACAATTGACAAGGTTCCAAAGCGAAGAACATCAGAATTATGCTTTTAGATAAGGGTGTGACTGATGTAAGATTTCTCTCAACCTACTCAACAGTTAATTTACTAGTATTACCTTTTATATTCCCTGGCAACATGTCAAGTGTAAATACAATTTGGTCATATGAATAAGTTTCAAGATCACAACATTTCAGCATGAAGATCTACAAACTTCGTTGACAAGAGATACTATGCTTTTGTGTGAACATGCAGGTTATCCTGTGTTCTTCTTCGCCACTCGAGAATATTTACTCAGAGGTTTGTTTCTCACCTAATTGATTTTGATGATCTATGATGAAAATTAATAATGACAAGTGATCACTTTTATTCCACCAACTAGAGACTAGTTATGGTTCAGTGTCTTACATTCTTAAAATCATTGAACAAATTGGCCTAAGATTGTCACTGTGCAACTATTCATGTACAAATACCCCAGGGAGAATCTATCAGCAACATGTACAAATAGAGTGAAGAAATATAAATAGAATTAGGTACTCTACCATTCCAGGTTTGTAATATTTGATTCGCAAGATCCGTGAATCTATGACATTTCTTATAATTTGTAATCACCCTTATGTAACAAGCTGAAGTTGTAACAACATATTTCATTAAGATGAAGACGCGATACAAGTAAAATACCACGCTATGAGAAACTTATGAAGAAATGAGCCTGGTAAAGGCATCAAAATATCACTTTCTACTGAAAGATAGCACGAGGCACCAATCAATGACAGATAAGTATTGGCAGGGAAATGCTTGATTGAAAGCTGAAGGTGTTCTACAGATAATTCACAATATGCACATTTCAAGTTCAAATTAATAAAAAACACATGACCCACAGCTAACAGGGTGCATGGACACTTCTTAGAAGTCAAAATCCTAATACTGTTAAAACAATCAACAAAAGAGTTGAAACATGCCTGTACTCCTGGCCTGCTTGTGCTGAGATCTTTCAAACTAGAACAATCCTTCTCCTGCATACAAAGGTTGTCATGATTAAATGGTAAATACTAAAATCTAAAACACTGGACATCTGCATGCAGATAATTGTGGAGACCAATCATAGTTGCATAATCACAACAAATACAAGTAATGCAAGATTCTCATAAATCAGAATATTAAGGTTTTCAGTGAACTTACTTAGCTCATCTAATGAAATGCTAGCAGCACTCTCGCCAGATTTAATCAGCCGAATCTTACCTGTACATATAAATATTTTTCCAAGGATAAGCTTTTACAACAACAAAGACAATCAAAATAAATAAGTACAAAAGAATAGCTATCAACATTACTCAAATGCAGTATAATTAAACAAAGCAGCAGGCTTCTGTGTCCAGTTTGGTAACAGAGTTATGGAGTTACCCCGAGAAAATTGTTCAAACTTCAAACGTTATTTATTCTTGCTATAAAATATTACTACCACAAAGTTTCTAGTGGAATGGCAGATCAACATACCATCGCGTCGAAGACAAATCTCTGGTATATTTTTCACTTGATCATTAATGCTGTCATTGTATACTCTGGTTTCAATATCACCCTCAACATAAACTGCAGAACTGAAATAAGGCAAGAACAAAGACAGCACCAACCACAGTAAAAAAGAATTTCAAGCCATAGAACTAGGAAATGGTATATAGTTGTATACTTGTATGGAGAAAAGAAAAAGGGTGATCTTCTCACTGAAACCACGTACTTCTTCACCAGCTTCTGGACAGCAAAAGCACCTAGCTGGTCATTATGAATGGCTATCCGATGCCACTGAGCTGGCTTTGGCAGATCTGCATCCCCTACTACCCTCTGGTCAAACATGCCACCAGTTCCAACTGTAAAAACAGTCACTGTACGACCATTCCTTAAAATTTTCTGCACAGGAACCTGTCCGACTTTTCCGCATATTATAGCCTAGAAAGTTGAAACAATCAATTAATACCAAGTTAAGCTTGAAAACCAAAACATGAAGTATCCTTTTCATATTATACTTAAATACCCTGTGAACACCACGGAATCCCCAGCCCTTCTTGGGGTCTACGCTTTGGGGTTCTAACTCTCGTCTTGAATCTGTATAATCATCATCACCTCCCATTTCACTCTTCTCATCAATATCAGAAAAGGAAACAGTAGAACTCCAAGCTTGAGATTTTCTGTAGAAATCTACACAGACAAATATTTAATCAAAACTTACTCAGTAAAAACTGAGTAGAAATCTTGAAACAACCATGAAAAACAACCCACCAATTGGTTTTCTCTGCTGTTCTAAGACCCTCCTCAAGCCCTTCAGTAATCCATTGCTGAGAGAATTCATGGTAAATCTACGCACATTGAGGAAAAACGTTAAATAATAAAATCATAAAAATAATCATCAGAACATATATTTTTTTCCTATTCCTTTAATGGATTTCAAAACAACATAAACATCACAGTCGTCAACTTCATTCAACATTTTCCTGGTAGCAGTTCTATTCTCAAAAGCATTTGTTCAGTGTGACCTTCTACAAGGAAAAAACTACATGAGGAAATAAGGTGCATCAGGATGGCCTATCACGTGGGAGACACTTATTCTTTATGATGAGGCATCCCAGGTTTGTCTCAACAGTGCAGAGGAGTTCCATGACAGTTCTGCTTATTCTTTCCTGCACAAAAACAACTTATGGTCTTATTCAGCTACAGCAGCTCCATTCCGTTGGAACCTCAGGGACGACATCCGGCCAAGACAAGGAAGCTGCTCTACCTGCCTAAGCGGCTGATCCGCCTAGCTAAGCTGCAGCGGCATTCTAGGATCGTAGTATCCAATAACCACCCTCTTCAGGAGGCTGAATTAACACCACCTAAAATCTAAATAGGCAATCACAGAAAAATTAACAGCCTACTGGACTAAACTTTGCATGGATAAAATATGCAAACGGTCCAAGATATTCTACCGAGACATTTTAACAAACACCTTGCAAGCATCGCACACTGGCCATTCAGGGGCTTCACGCGACGTCGACAACAGTTGCATACCCCATAGAACAGTGGCAGACCCAGCCCAAAATGGAAAACTGCAGCCATGGCAGAGTTGGAACAGTAGAACGAGCTCGGGAAAAGGACGTACCTTCAGCCCCGCGCCGGAGGCCTTCGCGCGTCGCCGAGTCGCGGGAGGGATAAGACGGCGGGACGACGACGACGGGCGCAGACCGAGCGAGCGGGGAGGCTATCCGTACGGATCGAGGGAGGATGGGAGGAGGCGGCTGGCGGCGTTGGGTGGTGTCCGGTGGAGTCGGCCGCGGCGGCGCTCGTGCCTGGGTGGAGCGGAGGAGCTTCGTAGCGAGATCAAAAGGTTGAGTTATTGTGAAAACTTTGGGCCGGGCCTGGATATTTCTGCTTCTCCTGGCGTAACGGGCCGAACCTGCACCAAAGTTAGTGGGTTGCTGCTATCCTTGAGAGTCGAGACTTCTGCTTCTCATCATGGTTCTGGGTTGAAACTTCAAACTTGAGAACCCCCTCCTCTTGTCTTGAAATAGGAAAAAAAATGATAAATGCAAAAGGTGAATTAGGTGGTGTTTGAATCTTCTGAAGATGAAGATAAAGATCGAGTGTTTTACGTAAAACGATGTGATAATAACGTGTGATTAATTGAATCTTAATTATTACAAACTTGAAAAAATGGATTAATCTTGTTGAAAGTTTTCATACAAAATACACAGTTTAACAGTTTTAAAAGATTGCCACAAGTATCCAAAATTTGATCCAACTCTTGTTGAGTAACGAAAGTAACAAATCTGACACTGAGTTAGAGATGGAAAACGTTAGGGTGCCAATCCAAAGAGTGGTGCATTGATCAATTCACTCTAGTAAATCAATCTTTTACGGTTGGTGTTAAGCCAAAGCACCATTTCATTACCACCGGGAATTAGTAGTCTCATGCTCGCGTTGGCAACTCAGTAACGAAAGCGCATATAGCCTAGTGGTTACAGTGACCTAAGTAGTACCCAAAGGTCCTAAGTTCAAATCTCCTATGGAGCGAATTTTAGATTGGGTTGTTTGCGGGGCTAAATTCCCTATCTCAATGGCCGTATATATCCGGTTGGATATGGAAACCGGGTAGAAAATACCCTTCTCTAAAAAAAAATTATTCTTCCCTGATAAGAGAGGCTAACACCTTGTCACGCGTTGGTAACATTGCTTAATTAATAAAACTATATGATTCAATTGATAAAGAAATACGGAAACACGGGGTATAAGAATATGAAGACATAATATTCTTGGTAATAAAAAAAACATCTTCAAAGAATCAGATAAATCCTGCATTTCAAATGATGAAATGAGACATAAAAACAGCATATAAACAACGAAAATTATGAATAGGACTATGCTCTACGCTGCGACTCCCACCAGGCACATTATTTTACCTGAACATAGATTCCAGATTTTTCTTTTCTATTCTTTTCTCTAATAAATGTATCAAACTATCCTTACAACTATTCGCCTATGCCTCTTAGCATTTAGCAGCAGAACGAATGTTACTGAAATATGAGATGTCTGCACAACTCAATGTTCGTGACTTCAGAGTCAACAGGTTGAGTATGTTGGTTATCCGAAAGCAGTTAAATGAACTAGCATATTCAAGAAGCATCAGTGTCCCCTGTAGATTTCTTGTACTCAGGCTTGAGCTCATGCGTTCCCTGGTTTGGTCCTCGTTTGTTGTAAAAACACAGATCATTCAGAATCTCCTTCAGGAATTGCTGCATAAAACGAAGCACAAACAATCACAAAGCAACCATTGAGAGTAATGAATAAAATATTTGTTGTTCATAGGAACACCACAAATAAAGTATCTTAACCAATGTTTTTTTCACTTAAAAATAGAGACGCCAAATAAATCAAGAATATACCTCTGGCTGGTCAGTTTCTTGCACCAGCGCCTTTAGTGCCCAATTGGGCTGTCTTTCAAAAAGCTTGAATATAATATTTTCCAGTTCCCTGCGATCCCTACGTATTCTTTTTGCATCAGATGGTTTGGTTGGTGTTTGCTTCTTCTTCTCCTGAAGAGCACAAAATTAAATGTGTTATGAGAAACTTTAACTGATGATGAGTAGTTCAAGATGAAGAGGCCGACCACATGATTGGCATTTGGCAACATGGTAAAGATAAAAAAAAAAGTAGAGGAAATCAAGTACTGAACTCATTTTATAAGCCATAATCAGAGAGAAATCAGAAAACATGTATGCAGATCCTTACTACCTAGATAGCACTCTATTAACTTGAAATAACATCCACCACAGAAATTAAACACCTAGAGTTATTAAGAATGTTGATCTATATCATTAATGATAACAGAAGAACAAAAAGGAAATCTCAATCTTCATTTCGGAAAATGAAAGCACCTTAGAACCAGAAGGTATGAGACCAACCATGCCAGGCAACGGTATCAGGCTCATTCTGTGATCCTCAATTACCTTCAAGTAGGGAACAAAACCACAAATCAGAATGCTTTAAAATTACGGTAATGTAAGATAGCCAATGAAGGACTGCAGTACTTCACCTGCACTTTTCTAGTTTTGATCATGGACTTTTGTGTCCTTTCACGGCATAACTTTCCATAGTTCACCAAATTATCACTGTGAGGCTTCATGTCAAATTTATGCTCGACTTTTCCTTCACATGAAAGTTTCCCTACAACACACAAAGGTCATTTTTGGGTGATAGTCAAAACTTAGATGCTATTGAAACTTGAAAGATCCCCAAAAATGTAAGTAGTAATAAAAAATCCATAAGAATCACTGGTAACCAGTAAGGGTAACTTTCTGACTGGGAACGCAGTAAACTGCCAGTGATAGCTCACCTCCAGTCAAGATTCTTGAAGGCTTACTACTTACTAATTAAATCAATCCGGACACCATTGACTTTGGCAAACAACATGATAGTATTTTTCCTATATATTGGAGTAACTTGGACAAAAGATGCACACACACGAAGGATTATGTGAAGGCCCCTTAGCACAAGTGCTAAATAGATGGCTACTAAACCACAAACAAGTTTAGGAAATACTGATCTTACAATAACCACCTAGTCACCCATGCTTCATAGTACAAAGCATGCACTCAAACTTGTAGGAAGCCCCAGACATAGGATCAATAAATGTCCAACAATAAGCACCTAGTCACCTACTCATTCCAGTCTGATTCATGCTTTATAGTACAAAAGCATGCACTTAAACTTGTGGGAAGCCCCAAACGTAGTATGTCTAAACTCATACAGGTAAAATCAAGTATGATTGTATGAACACAGACTTCTGACATACAGGAACGAGTAAAAACTATGTCTATCAGGATAGTAATATGTACAGAGAAAAAGAACGCAAGCAGTATAAGTTAACAAGCTGGGAATTGGACTCCTACCTTGGTTAGACTCAGAGAAAACACACATTGGTACAAAATCCTTGGACATATTCAAGGAGTAACTCTTTGGTGTATTGCCAGTGTTAGTTTGAGCCATCTCCATCTTGAACTGCCATGCCAATAGCACCATGTTATAATGAATGATGTAACTATAGGCACCACAAGCAAAAAGAAATGAGTGATGAAACTAACATAGAACGGGGAACAATTATCAAACAGAGCAGAGCAGTATGACGTATCCCGCTCTAATTAAACCTCTGCACTCTTCAATGCATCTGATTCTGTCTAGCAATTCGCAAATGGGAAATCAACTGAAATGTTACCCATCCAATCAATCGTATTATCACATTCGGCAGTCAAACCCTCCACCACTACATCTATGTTACGGTCGGTGCAGAATTTTGTCCCATTTTTCCCAAGCATAATGCATGAAATCTACATTTGAGGTTCATACATTACCAACCCCCACGGCCATAGGGTCATATCATTTTGCTCGAAGAGAATGTACTACCATTCGAATCCGCAAGGGAGAGGGAGTGGGCGGGGGAGGCTTGCCTGGAGGGAGGGCTCCTCGGAGCGGAGGAGGTCAAGGGAGAGGACGACCTTGGCGACGACGGGGTTAGGGTTGGAGCCGGCGGCGTCGGAGGAGGACACGGCGCCCTGCCAGGCGTGCGAGACGACCGGGGGGCACTTCATCAGCCACACGGAGCGCTCGGCCCGCGCCGTCTCGAGGTACTTGGCCTCCTCGCCCATCCCGCCGCCCCACGCTGGTGGCTCCGCGCTCGCAGTCTGCCCGGCGATTCCGGTGTCGGCGGCGGCGGCGGCGGCGCTAGGGCACGGAGCGGCGGGCGATCTGGCTTAACGACGGAGCGAGCGGGCGAAGGGGAGGCACACGCGGAGGGCGTGACGTGCAGTTAGATGAACGAACGATAATCCGGCCGGATCGGATCAAACGCTGTTTGCAGATGCACCGGGCTTTCAGGAATGAATCGGTTACCGACGAAAGTTGATAGAATTCGAATAAATTTTACTACAAATTGACTCAGATGTTGTTGTGAATATATTTAATTTGGTTTTTTAATCCTATCGATAGATGATACTTGTTCTGTTCCAAAATATACATATTTCTAGTGTTCAAAATTTATACCACAATATAAATATTTTTTAGCGTACTTCCTCATCTCAATGGATCACAAGTTCACAACCATCACTCCAGTCATTTTCTATACCATCTCTAGTTTAATTTCTATGCCTATTTCCTTCTACCGATCATGATAATTTTATATCTAATCTTAATCGGCTTAAATTTATAGAATTTGATTGTTTTTTTATGAAGCCGTGCTAGGAGCTAGTGCTTGCTATCTCATAATAGCTCCATGGATTTCATCGGAACTGTTTTATGTTTCTTGGGCTTTTTCGTTGCGGAATTAGACCTCCTATTAATGTTGGCTAATTGGCTTATTCATAAGTTACATCGGCCTGCCGCTTAGTCGAAAGCTATGCAACAAGTCTGCGATAGTTTAAAACTGGAATTGGCACAATACTGCGAAGTGGTCGTCTTCGCTTAATTTAGGTCAGACCTTGATGCTGCGACTCAGGCATTACTCAATAGATATGCAAGGCTTACAAAAGTGCCCAAACAACCACAATACGAACCGTTTCCAATTGAAAAACAAATTGTTAAATTGTTATGATTTATGCTACTGTAAACAGCTTATGTGATCAGATTTTATATTTTAGAACATAACTTATAATTTACTACCCCTTCGTCATAAAATAAGATCACTTTTGGATCCTCCTATTTATAAAAGAAAATTTTATAAAGCAACCATTGTATCAGAGTTTGTAAAAGTAAATGATAAATGTATTAGGAGTAGATAAAGAGAGAAATAATTACATTATATTTTAATGAAGTTAACGTATTCTAGTTTTTTTACTGGTACGTGCTAGATTGGTGAAAAATAAACGTTTGTTGGTATAGATGGAGCATTCAAATGCGGAAGCGAGGCTGCTATGTAGGCCACGTCTCACGTCTGTCAGGTTCGAAAGCAAATGCATATCTGTCACAAAACAAATCGTAATAGGCGCGCGTATATATATGCCTTCGGTTAACGGCCGCGACGGCCGTCGGCCCGCCTCCTCCACGGTCACCGGCTAGCCTGTGAGCTTCTACCGCCCGCGTCCGCATGAGAACGACAGGTGCTCGACACTTGGCCAGCAGCCAGCTCGCGTTAACACATGGCCGCGCCGCCCCCGCCGCCGGACACGGCCACCGATTCGATTCGAAGAAGGTACGACGTACTGCGACCCAAGCTAGATCGATCTCCTCTCGTTTTCTTCAATCTCCTTCATTTTATACTACTGCTTCGCCGATCAAATCTGTTGTTGTTTTTTAATCAAATCTGACCATAGTTGATTACTCCGTACTGATTAGTTGTCTTGTCCTGCTGTTTTACTTAGTGTACATGGTGACAGCGGAGGTAGGTTAACCGGAAAGCATTTTTTGATGCTGCGGCCTGCAATCAGTACTACTCCCTATTTCTGTATTCACTCGTTCATTGTACTTAATTTTTTTTATAATTAATATTCATATTATTATTAGATAATAAAACATAAATACTTTATGTTTAGCTCAAATAAAACAAACGATCAAATATTATAGACGAAAACGACTCTTAAAATCGGACGGAGACTACTCATCTCACAGTTGCGGGGACCAAAACTTGTTTAGAAAAAGAGGTGAACCATGACGCTCAGGCTGTCACGCTGAGCGCCCTGTGCCCCGAAGGTGGGACAGAGGCGGTGCCGAAATCTAGAACTCCGGAGCCCAGCACGAGGGGAAGCTCGTGGCAGTGTCCGCGCCACGTGGCAGGCGGCCGCTCATCCGTCGTGCTCAATTGTGCAAACCGTTCTCAATTTTCACCTGCAATTGTTTTTTTTTAAAAAAAAATCACCTGCAATTCCACATCATGCTGTCATTTGGCATGTTCCATTCCATCAAGTGTGATTAGACTAAGTTAATTTTGTTCCGTATGATTACAGTGACGGAATAGAATGATTCTACGAGAGAACCCGTACTAGTTTAGTTACGAGTTTATCCAACAAGTGTATTGCATCGACCGTTGTTTAGGTTATCTTCACAACCGTCGGCATCCAATCTTTATTCCTTACTTACTTGGATGATTTCGATCTTTACACTAGTTAATAATCGAATTAACAAGTCTCTAACTTGGCCACTGACCGCGGGCGGACGGCGAGCCCTAGCTACCACTAGCTGGTGGCCCCACACCACCGCCACCACCACCACGCGACGAAGACGAAGCCGTATAGGTGAAACGTGTGTGTATCACGGCGTCTCCCACCGAGAAAAGGCGACGCGATTGCAACCCCGCGCGAGATCGACCTCGCGTTCCACTCCCACTCCTCTCCACCTTCAAATCCACGCGAGTTGTTGAGCGAGAGAGAGAGAGAGAGAGAGAGAGATTTGATTTGCGTTTGCGTTTTGCGTCCATGGCGCAGCAGCAGAGGATGGTGATAGTGGGGGAGGAGCACTGCGGCGGCGGGGAGGACAGGGAGCTGACGGTGAGGAAGACGACGCTGTTCTGCCCCGGCGACGGGCTGGAGGCGTACGACCACGGGACGGGGACGCTGGCGTTCAGGGTGGAGACGTACGGGCGCGGCGGGGTGTGCGGCGGCGGCGCGGCGGCGGGGGACCTGGCGCTGCTCGGCCCCGAGGGGGAGCCCGTGCTCACCGTCCGGCGCCGCCGCCCCAGCCTGCACCACCGCTGGGACGGGTTCCTCGGGGACGGCGCCGCCTCGGGGCAGAAGCCGCTCTTCTCCGCCCGCCGCTCGTCCATCCTCGGCGTCGGCTCAGGCGCCGCCGCCGTCCTCGTCGACCTCCTCGCCCCCGGCGCCGCCGGCGAGTTCCGCGTCGACGGGTCCTTCCCGCGCCGCTGCTGCCGCGTGGTGGCCGTCAAGGCCGCTGCCCCCGCCGGCGGCGGCGGGGAGGAGGAGGAGGAGGAGGTGGTGGTGGCGGAGGTCCGGAGGAAGGTGGACGAGGACGCGCACGTGGTGATGGGGCGCGACGTGTTCGTGCTGTGGTTGCGCGCCGGGTTCGACGCCGCGTTCGCCATGGGGATCGTGCTCGTTCTCGACCGGATCACCGGCGACGAGCTCAACGGCGACCTGAGCGAGGACCTCGCCGTCGCCAGTTCGCCGGTGTAAAAGCTTTCGGTGATCGGATCAATGGGTTCATGCTTAGAGATGTGTAAAATATGTATCATCTTGCAAATTCTTTTTTGTATGTTTTCTTGTCGAAGTTTGAATATTTTGCCTTGTGAATTGAGCTTGTAGCTTTGAGCGAAATGCAAGTTACTCCTAATTACGTTAGCCTTTGACAGTAGTAATAACTATAGTTAATTATTTTGCTTGTTCTTTCATGCCTTTTGGATTATTTTTGTCTCTGAATAGTACTAGCAGTTTATAGTTTGGTGATCTAACTTAACTACGTTTAGAAAAAAGGTTTATTTTGGAGTCAACAAGGTGGAAACCAAGTGGTATCCATGTGTGGCAGCGAAGTGAAGCTGTCGTTTTCATACCAAGAAAATGGGGAGGTCTTTTTTTTTTTCGTGGGTAGTAATGTATAACTACTAATTCACATAATCGATTTAATATCCCTTTCACTTTCGGTGTGAATTTTCAAAACAATGACACTTTCAGAGCTGGATTTGCACAATGGAAACATCAACATACCCCAACAAATGGGCAAGCGAAACTTCTGACGTTGGGCTGCATGAAAGAGGAGAGTCACATCACTACTAGAAGAGTCTTAGATATGCATAATTGCACTCCAGATTGATTCCTATACAGATATATACTGGCACTGCCAGATGTTATCACAACTCTAACCCATATAGGATTATTATTACCTTATTAAAATCACAGCACATTTGGATAAGAAAAACATTATCTTCCCAGTTGCCATGCTCTTTAGGCCACTATGGCCCAGGACCCATGTACGGATGCATAACACCAAGTTAGTGAAGACACTTGTCAGGATGAAAAAGACATACCTTTCTCCACTTAACTGTAATACGACACATTGACAGACCATCATGAATGATGTATTTTTCTCATTTCTATATAAAAGAATAAGATCATGAGAAGCGTCAAAATTTCCACATCTCACAGGGTTTGCTGTTCGTGCATGTCTATCTTATGGCCCATCTGTTCAATCTCCAAACAGGAGAAAATACAAAAGGCACACATCTCAACTGTACAGCTTCCGAATGCTGGCACAAACATGCAAATGATTTCGGTGGCATGTTTGGAACACCCACTGGGTCTACTGATCTAGGGGTCTGCCAGAAGTCACAAGTTAGAACCACCGGCTTATGTCAGCACTAGTTGAAATGGAAAAAAGAAGGGTTTGTGTCCATCTTATGGCAAAGAATCAATTTGAGTGCCAAACTGCCAATTCTATGCTATGTGAATCCTCTGTATTCATAATCTATGAACCGCCACCACTGTTGATACCGAAGTAGATCGTCTTGCGACTGAAGGCATTCATAGCATAGTCGACTCGGATTTGACCAAGGTCTGTGTTAAAGTGGATTCCATATCCAAATCCAACACCAAATCCCGGTTTTCCTTGTCGAAGAGCTGGATTACCTGCCAATTTTACGATGAATGATCACTGCTGAACAGTAGTGTACAACAGAAAAGGAAAGATCCACACATTATCACAGAAGTAAACATATGTGGGGTGAGAACAAAGTTAAACGCAACTTGACATTAGGATATCAAGCATTCAAGACCCCACGTTTTCATGAATAGGGATGAGTGTACTCATTCGTAAGGTTGTTTAACTAATCTACTATGATTCTGATTCTATATCTGTGCTGTATAGTACAGTAACATCGGGAGCAATCAAATCATTTTTCTGTCGATGGTCTAATGTGTTAACCTTATTAGTTTACTCTCGTCAAGTTTCATTAAGATGGATTGGTCACAGTTACATCCTAACATCTCGGCTAAGAAATATTTCCATAAATTCCACTGGGGACATACATCATAATACAGTAGTAGGCTAGTAGCTGGCTGGTGGCTGTAAGCGAAATCCCTCATTTACTTTATGGATTATACAGTTCATTTATTGGACAAGGCTGTTTTAAGCACTAATTTAGTATATCAACCTCATTTTCTACTTAAGTAAAACAGAAATTAGTGCATAGGAAAACAGAGGGAGTGAAGCACTTACCAGGGACATGACAAGCAGATCCTAAGTCACTGCCGCAGTCCATGAAAATAGAACCCTCCAGATGCTTTGCCTTCACAGAAACAGATAGTTCAAATTTTTATGTTTAATCTGAATGTATAATATTACAACGCAAATAGCTAGAGTACTATGAATACTGGACACTTCGCACTAATCATCACAAAAATATAGGCACAATATGAAGCTGAATGATTTTTCAGTTGTGTAAGCTCCAAAGCACCTTCAGGGAAAATTTTAAGCAACAGCGCTAGCTTACACTGAATCGCCAGCAATGATCTCCATATCTACTAGAACCCTCAGATGACCATTATTTCCCTCTAGTAACAGCACTAGTTTCTTTTGGTTCGTGGCTCAGCTTGAATTTCATCTCTAACCAACCCTACCCAAAATTGCTTCAGAGTAAAGGTTGTTGGTGTCATCGTCGTTGTTGTGTTGCTGTAGTGTTTGGTTGCTATCTTAAATATTTTCTAAATGATCAATGTTACACCACTTTAAACATTAAGTAAAACCTCAGGCATCTATTCAATAAATTGCCTTCAATTATAAATTCCATGTTTGGGCTCAATTTCTCTATGGCATTCCAAGTTTTAGTTACGAGCTGAAATAGTGTTTCATACATACCAAAGGAACCGTATATTCACAGTTAGCAATTAGGCACAGTCTTCCTGCACCAACTGCACCCTCACCATAACCCCGTACGCTACCAAGTCCGCCTATTGCAAATGCTTGATATGGCGCCATGTCCCCCACAATGGAACCACCTGTCAAGCTGTG
Source organism: Oryza sativa Japonica Group (assembly GCF_034140825.1). Lineage (NCBI taxonomy): Eukaryota > Viridiplantae > Streptophyta > Magnoliopsida > Poales > Poaceae > Oryza > Oryza sativa. Next base: position 25,386,114 of record NC_089039.1, read on the forward strand.
AGATAGGAAAAGATTAATTACTTCTGCTGAGGAGTTTGGCACTTTGCTGGAGAACAGTAGGTGCATGCATTACCTAGTAACCAAAAATGTTGGCCCCAATTTCATGCCTTTCGAAACTGCACATTTTACTCTGTTGAAGGTCAGAGATTTTGGTACAAGTGGCAATCCTTGTTCCATTTGGAGGTTAACCTGTCAATAAGATCTATATGATAAAGTAGATCTTACAGTAAATATGTTAAAATATAGTAAACACAAACATACTTTTAAGAAGCTATTATCATTAACATCTGCATAACCAGACTCTTGCTTCAAGATAATCATGTTATCATGGAGGTTACCACTGCATGATAAAGAAAACAACAGACAATTATAAGCACCTTTTGAGTATATTAAAGTTCTTGAATTGTAAAATACTTTAGCACCTGCATGTTAGAGGAAAGCCATCATGGTCCCTGGCTATGGAGCGTCCCTCGTTATTAACAGGCCGGATATGCTGGACAAAAAGGGCAACAGATATGATCAAATGAACTTGGAGAAAAGATAAAAAAAATATAAAAATAACTAAAGGCAAGCCAACAACTGGATTTGGGTAGATGTCCACCTCGAATTTAACACTGGTTCCGGATGTCCAGTTTGATGTTGATGGTTCATTAAGCTCAACACCAAGCGACAATCGACTAAGATTTATCCCTCTGCTCCCTGATCGTGTGAAGTTGTCAGCCGGAAAGCCATGCACCGCTATTTCCGGTGTCATTGTGTGCTGATTGCTCAAACCAGAGCAAGTAAGAACAAGTGTGAACAGAAGAATCAACTAATACAACCAAACAATATTTTATATGCAAAACATAAGTAACTCTTGTATGCAAAACATAAGTATCTCAGAAGTGCATCAACAATACATACTTACATAGGTTTCCTAGAAAAAAAATAAAATAGACTACTAGAGTATGAAACAGCAACTAGCATTCTCTATGGAGATAGAATTAGGTGTGACTTGTCCCTAAGGTTCTTCTCAATATCCTATCAGTGCCCAAGACCCACTCAACTTTCATGAAAGCTAAACATCCGCAACAAAAGTTATGTCACAAATTCAAGCTTCAGTCCATAGTATGAGCACATATAAAGATATTATGTTTACTGATTGCTCTGATATTATAGCAGATACTGACCATGTGATGCAACAGATCAGTATGAAGAATTATAACGCACTTGTGCTATGTCACTTGAGCATTTCTGTTCAATTCCAGACAAGAAATTTACACAGATACATTGAACAGAAAGCCAACCTGAATGACAAATGACTGTTGTGATAACCATTCAGGCCTTGGCCGTCTAAAGGCAATGACAGCATTGGATTCATTGATACCCTTATCCAATATGACATCTAACTTCTCGCTCCTCCCAAATAGGCTTGGATGTTTGAGTGATATCCTGTGGACACGAATTCTTAAAATCACAGTGCCAAATGCAAAAAGAAGTGGAAAGACATAAACAGCAATTCAGAGGCGCAGCACATGTGTGCGCCCATGGAAGGCCCAAAGATCAGGCAAAATTCAGGGGCGCTTGAGCACTGAGCAGCTATAGAAACACAACTATGCGAGAGCAAGCATGCAGAACATGTTTGACACAAACACGGACACACCAAGGCACAGGCACAAGCAGAGGAACACATGAATACAACCTGTCTGCGAGTGCGCAATGTCTGGTGCACGTATACAAAAATGAAATTTACCAACGAGATGCAAACCAACATGCTTACCTTCCGACGATTTGCGAGAAGGTGGCGCCAGAGTTCCTGAAAACAACCCAAGAACACAACACGCAAACACAAAGTCAAGTCAGACATCCAAGTGCCACCGAAACACCTCTAATAGGCAAAAGACCGAGCACCTCATGGGCGGCAGCAGGAGCGCCTCGCAGAGCATGTGGGTGAGGTCGACGTGCACATCCACCTTGGCTGCGGCATTTCCACAAACACGTTAGCCACACACACGCACACACACAGCAAGCAGAACATCCCAAACCAAGGAAGAAACAGGGAAAGTACACGGACCTTTCCCCGCATTGACGCTCTGCTGAGCTCCCATGGCTGCTGCGGACGGCGCGGGGAGGAGGTGCACCTCATGCGAGCTCGGCGCCACGGCGGGGGCAGGACGGATGGCGAGGAGGAGGGGGTGGCGTGGCGCGCGGGGGTGGGGGATTTTGAGCGGGAGGGAGGTCGGGGTGGGGGGACTCGGGTGCTTTGCGTGGAGCGGAGGGAGGTGGGGAGATCCGAGATGGCAGTGGGATTGCTTCGGTCGGGTTACTACCAGAGAGTTCAGAGCGGCGCCGACTTGGATGGAGTGGACAATGGACTTCGGCCTTCTTCTTGGGCTGTTTTCATCAAAAGCGAAGAATGCTTATGCTTTGGATTTTGGATTTTTCTTTTCGAGCAAGAGAATTCTCCTACGAAACTGATTTTAGGGTAAAATCTGTTTGAGTTTATGGTTTCGGTGATACCAACATTGTGACGTCATTACTGCGTTGCTGTTGCATACTCCCTCCGTCTAAAAAAATCTAATCATGGGGTTTGAACCGGGACACCATCCAAAAAAAAATCCAATCCTAGATTTGAACCTGAACATGTGTGTGTCTAAGTTCAAACTCAGGATTGGTTTTGTTTTTTTGGGACGGAGCGAGTATGATCATAAGTTTAAATTTTGTTTCCATATTTACTAGTACCGCTTTAGACGTAATCTTACCTACCAATAGGTTATTAATTACTCTCTCCGTCCCATATTGATTTTTTATAGAATGGAGGATATATGTGTCTATTTTTCTATTATATCTATGTTAAATAAATTGATGTGTTACATTGACATAGTACTATATTCCGTTGGCTTGGAGTGTTGCTTTTGGACCGGAAGACTTAAGTTTAATTCCTATTATCATTTGTGGGTGGTCAATTTTTATATTGCACGGTGTCTATAAAGACAATCTCACCTTAGTCCACAAATAATAAGAAGTTGGAGGAAGTACTAACCTTATTTAGCCATATAGAGTATTGTGAAGCAAACATCTAATAATGAATAGTTATACGTATTACACATGATCTTGCTTCGAACATGATGATATACCCGCAAGTATCATATCTAACACCACACAGATATTAGAAAAGCTTGCCTCTAACCCTGTTGTCGTCAAGCCCCTCCACCTTGCCTTGTGTCTCGTGCTTGCCGGCGAGAACTCAAAGATGATACTATCCTTCCTACTATGGTCGCTAGATTAGGAGGTGGGGTGTGCTTTTCTCATTTATTTAGGACGTGTCTGCTCCATGGACAACTAACTAGTTCACGCTTCTCGCGTGGGAAAGTGGTCTTCCGCAGATGAGCATAGACGACGCCACCAAGCGAGGCGGCTTTGTCATTGGCTAGATTCATGACAAGCGATCCGAAACCCTTCTTCATGTTCCTGTTCTAAATCCACCGCTTTCCTCACCCCCCTCGATGCTGGGGGACGGTGTTGTGGAGCAGGTGCATCCGATCGCTGCCATCATTGATCGTATTAGCGGATACGCTGATGAAAACGTCAACGTTAGCTGGTGCAACCTGATGGAAGGCTGCCTTGAGAACATTGTCGCTCTCGCCGAGGACACAACCAAACACAAACATGCGGAAGCTATGCAGACCCACATTGTCGACGGAGGGAGTACCATGCAGGGACGAGGGACATGTCGCGTAGCATTCCCGCTAATAATATATCATATTTATTACACTTTTTTACGTATCTTGCTTGTTTGCTAGAAGAAAACTTTCACACTTAACAAAACACAAAACTGTTTAGCATTAAATGGAAAAAACAAGTAAGCTTAAAAAAAACTTTCATTTCGATAACTTCAATTGGAAACTTGTATTTTTTATTAAGTACGCGCTTGATTGAACTACAAATGATGCAATAGTAGTAGCCAATCGGAGTCTAGATCCTACTAGCCGTAGCAACTCTGTCCCATATATACAACCGTGACGATAATAACTTATTTAAATTTTATATATAGGATTGAAACACAAATGTAACTTATTTAATCCTCTCGGCCAACTAAACTTTATCTGTAAAATCTATACTACTTATCTAAATCTGATGATGGATTTGACACTGTTCTTTTCAGTTTATTCACCAAATTATTGAAACGATTAGTTGCTTCACACTTTGAAAAATATGTTTTTCAGATAATTTTTTTCACGACATTGTTTAGATCACTTTTTTTTAAGCTACTTGTAAAATTTATACCTTAGAATGTTTGGTTTATTTATATAATTAAGTAGATAATCGTAACAACATTCCGATTCCGTTTGATAATATATAAACCAAACAGGTAAAACAGGAGATGTCATAACGCTTGAGTCGCAGATAGGTAACGCTTGTGTTCGGTATCTTGTCCAAATAGGATCCGACCGATTACACTCTCTTTGGGAAAACACTTGACCAAATCTTACCCACTACCGAACACAACCCTAGTGCACTAGCTATCCGCCTGGTTTTCGAGTTTCCAACGAGCCAGAAGGAAGCCCAATTTTTCCCAAAAGAAATCCACCCCCGATATCAAAATCCCTTCTCCCTCCCCTCTCGCCGCCCTCCTCCTCCTCCTCGTCGCCGTCCTCCTCCTCCTCCTCGATTCGAGGGGTGCCGCCGCCGCCGCAGCTCCAGCATCCGCGAGAGGCTCGCGTTGGGGATCGCCAATTTCCACGCCACGGTGGCCAATCCCCCGCGGCGCGCGCTGGTGGGCGATGCGATCGGATGAGGTGTTGGCGACGGCGGCGGCGCTGCGTGGTGGTGGAGAGGAGGAGGAGGAGGAGGGCGTCGAGCTTCCCCGCGGCGGGGTTTCGGCCACCGCGCCTAGGAGGAGGAGGAGGAGCCGGTGATGGCGCCCGCCGTTCAGCCGCCGCCGTCCCCGCCCCCGCCGCGGCGGCCCCGCTCGGGCCCTCCACCGGGGCTGAAGAATCTCGGCAACACCTGCTACCTCAACAGCGTGCTACAGTGCCTCGCGTCGACCCCTCCCCTCGCTACCTTCTGCCTCTCCTTCCGGCACTCCAATCTGTGTACGAAACCCTAGCTCATACTTTCTTCCTGTTCTAATTGATTGTATGTATTTGGGCGATTCGCCAGGAAGCTGATATGTTCGCCTGTTGGCATGCAGGCAAGAAGGTGTTGCCGAACAAGGACAAGGAGTGTGTGTTCTGTGTGGTGGAACGGCAGATCTCGCGGCTGCTTCGGACCGAAGCAGGGGCGCTAGACTCGCCAGCGAAGATCATACGCTGCCTGCCGCTCTTTGCCGAGCATTTCCGGTGGGGCCGCCAAGAGGATGCGCACGAGTTCCTGCGCTATATTATAGACGCTTGTCACACCGCTGGTCTGCGCATACGCAAGCGGCTACCTGCGTCAAACGCCAATGGGGACGCTGGCGAGGAGGAGGTCCGGGTGCAAGGGCCATATATGGTGATGAAGGAGACATTTGGCGGTGCGCTGCTCAGCCAAGTGAAGTGCCTCACCTGCAAGGGAGAGTCAAACAAGACCGACGAGATAATGGATATCAGCCTCGACCTGCCTGGAAGCAATTCTGTTGCTGATGCGCTTGCCCGTTTTTTTCAGCCTGAGATATTGGAGGGTTCAAACAAGTACAGCTGCGAAAGGTACATTTTATCCGCTAGTTAGTTGCTGATAAATTGTCAAGTGGTTCTAAGTCGCCTAGGCAGTACGGACGTGGGCATGGCAGCATGGTGTCTAGCTCCTTGTCACACTACGCAGCATGCTGGAGGCAGGATGGCACCTAGCTCCTAATCGGACTATGCAACCGCTTTCTTGTTATTACCACGTTAGACTGGATAGTGACACGTAGCGTGAGGGCAAACTAACTACTTTTTTAACTGTATTTTGGTATAGCTTAATTAGGGCTTGTTTTTGATGAGGGATCTAGATGGAAATATAATTATTCTAAGTCCAATAGTAATTTTTTTATTTAGTTTCTTGAAAAAAAAACACACTAATGTTTTGTTAAAAAATCTCAAGGTATTTTGTTAAGAAAAACAAGTGTATTCTGGATATTTTGTAAAAAAAGTTGTAGTGTTGAATGCCTAGGTTTTCGAATGAAATGTCCAAGTTTCAAAATCTGCTAGGAATGTTTTTGCTTTCCGCTTGATTGGACTGCTTAACCCCTGTGGAAAAGGTAAGCCAGTTACGTTTTCCTTATATTTCACTGGAATCAAGTTTTCTGTTCAAATTTCCTGGAAGATTTCTTATCAGGGAATGATTGATCTAGTGGTCGTGTGCTTGCTTAATCTTGCTGACAACGGCTTTAACATTTGGTACATTTACAAAAAAGAACCTGTGTTCCAAAGGAAATTGGAAAACCTTGCCCAATTTGGAGGTCCAATTGCCTTTCCTATATTGGCAGTGGTCCATCCAATAATTTATAAGAAAAATCAATATATTATATAAAAAGCAATCATTATACATTTTACAAAGTGCGCACTCACTTTTCACAAAGGGAAAAGTAGGTAATAGATAGCTAGCCTCTTTAACCTTGCTCGTTGAGGTATTTCCCGGACGGGGCAGTTTATGCTTATAAAGGAATGCAACCCTGCCAACCACACCTTTAGGGTCTTAGGGGATTAAAGTGAGCTCAATACGAGAACCTGTTAATATTAACTGTGCTATCAGTTTCCATTTATATTCTTTTCATGAAGCCACTATAATGCTTGCCCATTCATAGTTTTGAACTTGGGTTTCCGAAATTCTTCTTATGTGTTCCGGACATGCCCTAACTTGCGAAAGGCAATTTTTTTTTGTATCGCAGATGCAAGAAGCTCACCTCAGCACGGAAGCAATTGTTTGTCCTTAGGGCACCTAAGGTGCTCGTCATACAACTCAAGGTTATCAATCTTCATTCCTGATATTTTTATTCTATAGAACTTGTTATTGATTAAGATATGTTGCTGATGACCTCTGTTTACTTCCATTCTGGTTTGTTGCCACTAGAGATTTGAGGGAATAAATGGTGGGAAGATCAACAGGAACATAGAATTCAAAGAGACTCTCTTTCTTTCTGACTTCATGTATAATAAAAACCAGGTTCAGAATATCCTCTTGATTGTTACATTAGTATTTGTTGCTTGTTCTACATGTAGTTAATAATGTCAAACTAGTCGTGGAAACAAGTTATGTCAATCGTAGCAATCCATCAAGCAGTGACCACATGCTGGCTGTTTATGTAATTTTATTGTGCTACTTTTTTGCATTTATGCTACAGCATGAAGTCATAAATCTTTAAGGATCATTTTTTTTCTGCAATTATTGTTAGGTGAACTCTCCAAGAATGTTGTTTAGGATCAAGAAATTCTGGATTATATATGTCTTATAGTTATATTTTGTGGCGTTTATGTGGTATGACCCTACAAGAGCTTCATAAAGTTGCAAAGAAAAGTTCCATAGGGTCAAACTACATCTGGACTATGACACAGCATTTTAGGATTATTCTTCACTTGAAATCACTTTCATCCGCATTTTTCATTGTTTGTTTTTAACATTTCTGCTAATATTTCATACCAAGAATCAGATCAGTTTGTTTTAATTATATTGCTTTGCATGGATCTGCAGGATTCACTGCCAGTATATAATCTTTTTGGCAGTATTGTTCACTCAGGGTTCTCTCCAGATTCTGGTCACTACTATGCGTATGTTAAGGTAATAATAGGCTTTTCCCCAGTACTTAAAGTCTTCAATTATTTTGCCCTGACATCTAACTAAATGATTGTTGACTATGCTCAGGATGCTATTGGTCGCTGGTATTGTTGTAATGATTCCCATATCTCCCCCTCAAGCTCTCAGGATGTTCTATCTGAGAAGGTCTACATCCTATTCTATATTCTGAGTACCAAAACTCAAAAGCCTAGTACAAATGGTTACTCTTCTAGTGCAGCTAAATCTTCCAACAGCAATGGAAATGGCATATCAAATGCCACATCTAATGAGCCCCTGAAGATACCACTAGTAAAACAGAATGGACTATGTTCTAGTAAAGGTATTGCACCGCCACCCCTGAAGAATGGCAAGATTGCACCAGGTATGCACCTCAAGCCAATCCACTTGAAGAATAATGGAACGGGGAAAGTTTCTTCAAATGGCAAGGCAAGCATCATTCCGGGCAATAAGCTAGAAGTTAGTGAGGGTTTAACACTGCCAGCAGTGAATGGCCGTGACTCTGGAAAATATGCAGAACCCGGTAAAATGAATGCTAATGGTAGTGTTTCTTGCAATAAGACGGATGTTAATTCACAGAGAGTGTTGCCCAATACGAATGGAAATGGAAATCCAATTCACTTTTCTGATCTTCAAGAGACCATTGATGCTAAGGCTACATGTGCTGAGCAATATTCTGAAAAGTCATCTATTGCCAGTTTGGAGGATTCTAAAAATCCTGTTTCATGCCATGAAATGTCTGCAGTCATAGTAAAGGATGTGGTATCTTCGGGTAAGGACAGTTCTTCCTTGAAGCACCATCTTGAAGAAGGGAAGTTTAAGGAAATGTAAGTCTCTAATGGGCAGGAACTATTTTGCTTTTGTTATTTGTAGCTATTTCCATGAAGCACTGATTGTCCATTCTGCTTTATCTTTTCTCTAGCAGTTTCAGATGTTATACAACTTGCTGATTGTATGTCTGAAATTTTATGAAGTTATACTAACAATTTTCATGCTACAACTACAATTATTCACACATATTTAAAAAATGTTTACTGCAGTTTGTAGTGTATGTTGTAGAATCTTCACACATATTGTTCATTGGAGGAATATGTAATGGTTGCCTTTTTTTTTGTTTTTGAATTTGGAACATCTTTTTGTTGAACTTACTGTGCGTTTTATTATTTAATTAAAAACAGGCTTGCTGAATCGGCATCTTCTGAGCTTCACTTGTCTGGTTGGGTGGATGATGTCCGTAATTTCATGCACACTATAAAGAGACGCCGTCTACAAAATACAGGCACGCCTCAAGATAGTGACACAATGAGGTACTTTGATGTGACATTTTTGTGCAACTTTATTTTTTTTTCTTACAAGATTCTATAGGTGGATAAGCTCGTATGCCTTTATTCTTTGGTTGTTTTGCTAGTTATATCTTTTTGTCTGGAAATGTTTCCTTCATGTTCTGCATTATTGCCCCAATTCAACCTTGATCCATAACTATGCGTTGCTAGAATTTTGGTATTTCGTGGCTGCAGCATCAGTATTATAGTTTTAGTTACTGACAAAATACCCATGCTTTGCTATGGGTAAAAGAAAATATATATTATGTCAAAGACATGTTTGCTTATTTGAATACATGATATTCATTTGATTCAAATAAACATTAGACTATTGTATAATATCAGAAAATATAAGGGACTAATTTGAAAAAAGTACAAAAGTAGTGGTGCACTAGTGTCTTTTATAGTACTCTCTCCGTTTCGGAAGCCCCACACTGCCACACAAGTCATACGTCAAACATGATTCAATGGCTTCCATTTCTCTTCTGTGCTATTGCTTACATCATTCAATGGCTCTAATATTTGTATATTTCTCTCTTTTTTTGGCAATGCAGAAAGGAGCTGATAAGCGAATCTGGAAGAATATTTAGGTCAAAAATTCCAGAATCGCTGAGGGAGCATCTCATTCAAGCCCTGCGGTCATATTACCAGGACAAATTTTCACTGGGAGGATAAATTTTGTGCGGCGGTTCATTAGAAACTTAAGAAAATGTATCTGTATTTACCATTTTGTAGAATGGCAAATTGATGGTGGATGTATGTTCCATGTGGTATATGTTTGCTCTGGTAATTACCTGTTTGCCTTCTTTATTTATTTATTACTATATATTGCTCTGCATTGCTAACTTATCTTATGCTTGGCGGTTCAGGTTCAACGGAATCCTGTTGGTCAACTACCAGCTCCTTGTGCGGCTTATTTTTGAGGCATTTTTGTTATCCAAATGAGGTTGAGACGTAGAGTGGCCAAATTACATGTAAAATATTGTCTTCTTTTTGCTGTTGCTCCTGATTCTATAGGCTTAAACAACACCAACAACCCCCATTCCTTCCCTTCTGTCTAGAATGTAGAAATTGTTTTTTCCCTTCTGTACAATAATAGTTCGCAGATTAGCAGTGTATGGGGTTTTTGACCTTTACTGAAGGAAAAGCCCGTTTGTGGCTTCAGTACTGGGTTTGTTCTGAATTAGTGTCCATTGCATAGAATTGCTGGTAAAATCATCAGAATATAAATTATCCAAAAGCAACATGTCGTTTGGACAATTAGACTTAGGACTTGTTAGGTATCGCGCCAGGACAAGCATGAATGTTTGGTTAGCTAGGGGAAAAAATAGCTTAGCATAGCATCCAAACAGGCCTACATCTATTAGTTACCATGTTCACTGTGCTGATCATCCAATTGCCATTGCTTTGACTTTGCGTACAGCAGCACGGACATTTGAACATATTGCTGGTTGGTGCGTAATGGGATAAGAGAGCATCGAAAATGAAAAAAAAAAGAAAAGAAAAGGGAAGTAGAACAATAAAAAGGGGTGGTTCATGTTTGCTTGTCGCTGGCGTCTGAATTGTTCTTCGTGTCTGCATCATTTTCGAATCGGCGCGTGTAAGCTAAGAAAGCGGACTGAAAACCTTTAAAATCGGATATCCATCCCCGTTAATCATTGAATCCTGAAAACAAATGTTTTGCATGCATTGTACATCGAACTATCAATCGACAATCGTTCGCCATCCCACATAAATTGCATCTTGCCTGTTTCAAAGGTACAAAAAGACAAACGATCATCTTCAAGTCCTCGAAAACCTGATGCTAACATTTCCAAGATCAAAACGGTGTCACGAGCTCGAATTATTTCGGCAACTTGCTTTTGTATTGTTGGAAGTTGGCTGGCCAGCGTCTCCTACCGGAGCAAACGAGCCAAGGAGCGCGAGCGCGACGGCGAGCCGCTCGATCCCGCGCACCGACGGCTCGGATCCACCCTGCCGTCGCCGCCGCCGCCGGCCAACCACCGCGGGCATTATCCGGTATTCCGGTGCAGCGCGCACGTAGTACGCTACGTAGACGTGAGCTGGTTTGTCACCTGTCAACCTCGCGCTGAGACGAGCGGCAGCATCGCCAGCGAGCAGCATCATATCCTACCGAACGAACGCCCATCCACCACCACCGCGTTTCACCTTTCACGCCACCACCGCCGGTGAGCTGTGTGATGGGCCGTACTACTGCTGGTGTGTGTTGATTTGATGCTCTCACGAGCTCGTGGTGGACTGGTGGTGGTGTTTGTTTACACGCTCAAAGATTAAACAAATATTTGCCGATGGGTTTGTTGGTCAGTAGTGTGTAGACAAACAACGCAATTATCTATTTCGTCCGTTTTAAAATATTTATATCTAATATACGACGGGATACTATTTTAGTATAATAAATTTGAATAAAGAATATTCTAGCATTACTATGTGGTAATATTTTAGAACGGAGGTTGTACTCCTACTGCAATAAAAAAATAACATAACTCGAACACGAAGTCGTCACAAAGGACCTGCCTGCTTCCCGTCGGCACATCCCTGTTCCTGCTTCCGGCGTGAATCTGAACTTGTTTTTGTAAGAAGCTGTTGTGCTTAAATGGGGGTACATAGTCTAAGGGTTCCTTTAATCTGACAGGATGAACAAGATCATTTCAAGAAGAGCATGCAAAAGTTTTTATTCACTTAACAAAGGAGGATTTACAAATGCGAATTACAGTTCGGTTATCACGATGATCGGCCGTATCGATTGAGTTGGTCCAGATTTATAAACCGCCAGGTTCAAAACAAATTCAAACCAAAATTTTAACTTTTGGTAAAATTTATTTGAGTTCTACCCAATTTCGTCGATAACCCTAGCTTTAACTGCAGTAGTAAAGAAGTACTTACTGCACTTAGGCTGAGTTCGGCACTTCATTTCCCTAACTCACTTCTTTCGTTTTACTTATACAAAAGTTGCTTTAAAAATCATATTGATCTTTTTTTTAAAAAAATAGCTATACTTAATTAATCATGTGTTAAAAGACCGCTCTGTTTTTGCGTGCAGGGGATGGGTTCTCATCTTGCACTGCTGAACACAGCCTTACTTTGTCTACTAGAGTATTACTTCTATTTCAAAATATAAAAACTTAGAATCGGATTAAACACATATTATCTAAATTTGTTGTTTTAGAAACACTAAAATGTGTATTTTAGAGTGAAGTCGGTACTAGCCTCTGCCTTGCCTAGAGATTCCTGGCGGTCCTGGAGTAGGTACGGCGCCGTTAACATCCCATCAGCCATCACCAGGAGTCCAGGAAAAGGAGGCAATCAGCCGTCTCCTGTCTCCCCCGTCTCCGTGCGGGCACCGCACGGCATCTGCGGCATCTGCAGGCGCTGCACTGCAGCAGCAGCCACCCCCACCACATCCACCACCATTTCCCAAGGGAATCCCCACCCGAAAAGGCCGTGAAACCGGTCGTTTTCCCCGCACCCCCCACCTGCGCCTCCACCTGCGATGCCAAGCCGGCAGGCAGCGGCGCCCCCTCCCTCCTCGAGATGCCAAAGCACGCACGCACCTGCGCGCGCACACGAAAGCCCGCGGCCTCGCACGGCTCGGCTCGGCTCGGCTCTCCCGAAGGAAAGGAGAAAAGAAAGACGGGGAGAGAAAAAAACCGTGCGCTGCACTGCAGGCAGCATCAGTGCATCACCACCAACTGGCGTTCGCGTCCCCTCGCTTTATCCAATTTACAAATGGTCTTTATTAAACAAAACCGATGGTTTTCTTTTGACCCTTTTTGTCTTCATTAACACAGGAATCTCGCGTGTATTGTGACAGATATTTGTGTCATTATGTGCATTTCTTGAAATGTTTTTTTGGGGTATAATTTCACTAGTAGTATTTTAAATTGGTTTTTAGGCTAAAAAGTGAGTAGCATCTTTTGTCCCTGGATAATTTACTAGACCTTAATAGGAGTATTCAGTACGATTGGCATTAGTGAGGATTTCACAGTTTTTAAATAAAAAAGGAGAGAGGACTGACAATTTGCAGCTCGCACCGACACTGCATAGATAATTGGCGTCTTCAGAACTGACAAAACTGACTTTTGTTTTTAAAATTCTCTCTTCAAATTTGTTTGTAATTTGAGAAAATTTGAGGGATCATTCTGCATTTTGCCGAATAAAAGCGAGTCTGCAAGAGATTGCCAACCGTCCACCTCTCTCTCTCTCTCTCCCACGCCACGCCACGCCACGCTTCTCCTCCTCCAGATCCGGTTCGCCTCGCCGGCGATGGCCGAAGATCCGGCGGGGTCCCGCCGCTGGCGGTGCGACGCCGGCGACGAGCACGGCTGTTGGCTCTCCTCCTCCGCCGGCGGCGGCGGCGACGACCACTTCGACCGCCTCCCCGACCCGCTCCTGCTCGTCATCTTCAACCGCATCGGCGACGTCAAGGCGCTCGGCCGCTGCTCCCTCGTCTCCCGCCGCTTCCACGACCTCGTCCCCCTCGTCGACTCCGTGCTCGTCCGCGTCGACTGCGTCATCCCCGACGACCCCGCGTCCTCGTCGTCGTCGTCGTCCTCGCCGTCCGCCGCGCCATCCTCCCCTACGGCGTCCGCGCGCGCGCGCACCGTCTTCTCCCAGATCGCGCGCATCGTGCTCGGCGGCATCGTCAAGCCCATCCAGGCGCTCGGCCAGATACTCTCCCCCGCCAACTCCGCCTCCGTCCTCGCAGCATCCGTCACCTCCTCCCCCTCCTCCTCCTCCTCCTCGTCCTCCTCTTCGCCGCCGCTTCCCGGTGACGTGTCGCACCACTCGCCATCGGAGGTGCTCCGCTCCTTCAAGGAGCTACGCCGCCTGCGGATCGAGCTCCCCGCCGGCGAGCTCAGCATGGAAGAAGGCGTGCTGCTCAAGTGGAAGGCGGACTTCGGGTCCACGCTCGGCAGCTGCGTCATCCTCGGCGCCTCCTCCGCCGGCAAGGACGGCGGCGCGGGAGCAGCTCCCGCTGTTGACTGTGGCGAGTCCGACGAGACAGGGAGTATTCCGGAGTCGTTCTACACGAATGGGGGGCTGAAGCTGCGGGTGGTGTGGACAATCAGCTCGCTGATTGCTGCGTCTGCGCGGCATTACTTGCTGCAGCCGATCATTGCCGACCACACGACGCTGGAGAGCCTGGACCTGACAGACGCCGATGGGCAGGGAGTGCTCACCATGGACAAGTGGCAGCTGCAAGAACTGCGGGTGAAGCCGGTATCGGCATCTGGGGGCTCACACAGGACGCTGATGCCAGCGCTTAGCATGCGGCTGTGGTACGCGCCTCACATTGAGCTGCCCGGGGGTTTGGTGCTGAATGGAGCAACATTGGTAGCCATTAAACCAACCGAGGAGGCAACAAGGGACACGGTTGGGAGTGGGATTGCTGGGTCTGCAGGTGGATGCTGGGTTTCAGATGCCTTTGAGGAGCCGTATCGGACAGCCGTGGGGATGCTCCTGAAGCGGAGGACATATAGCCTTGAGATGAACTCGTTCTAAGCTGATGGCAATTTGGAAGTTCTATCCGTGAGGTAAATTCTGCACTGCATTCAATACTATGTTTGTCTAATTATCTTCAGCAATTGCTGTTTGCGATGCCATGCTTTGGCTTCTCACATTGTAGCATTTGCTTCAACAACATTGTTGCTTATTCGTGGAAAAATTAACACGCGCTCACCAGTATAAACTTGCATAGTAGTAAACAGCACGAGTCTTCGAATTTCTGAAATTTGGTTTATGAGGCTTGCCATGACTTCAGTTAGGTTGTCATAATCAAACAAAATAGCACAACCTTTCGCTAATTTGAATGCGAGGTTGTAAGGAGTTGGAGGAGATCTGTTGTTTTAGCTGACTCGTTATATCCTTGAGTCTTGTGGTTATTCCTACTAGTATATAGCAAGCTTCCCGTATCAGTTTACATGATCTGGATATGCATTTCTTGGCTGCCAAATTAATGGAACTTGATTCACATCATATCTTCCACTAACATCATGTGCTTTGAAAATACATCGTTTTCCACTTGACATCTAATCACGATTTTCTGTATCCAGCAGTAACAAATGAACAAAGCATCATTCATTTTTCTTGAAGAATACTCTGTAGCTGAAAGTATTCTTTTTTGCGGTAGGCACAATAACCTTCACTGAACTGCACTGAAATAAATAAAATCACTCATCAGTGGTGATGTACAAAACATATATCGAGTTTTATTTTATTTTTTGTCCATGTTGCTTATGAGAATTGTTCCTGTAAATTCTGAGAGTCTGGCAATCCACCAAGTTTACATCCAGAAACAAAGGGGCGTTGCATGAGCTACTGTCTTTCTTTGCAACTAGTAGAAGCAAAACAACCTAGATGACCAACCCTCTTTACTTACCTTAATGTATTGTTACAGGGTATGAATCACGCATACCAATATGTGCCACGGTCTGTAATCTTTTGTTGTTTTTTCTTACCATTCTTGTATAAGAACTGTAGTCATCAAGGACCATCCATTCCATTGCTAGTTTGAAATTATGCAATTAGGGAATAGAAAAGTACCAAAAAGGGTTAGGCTATTAAAAGGTGTGTATGGTTTTTATGGTGAGAATGGTGTTCCAACATTTATGATCTATGTACTGATCATTTGATTGTACATCACCACCACGGAATCGTGGATCACCCAGTATGGCCCCACATGATACATACTTTACTTCTAAATAACTAATTACTTAACCAGTTCTCATGGTGGAATCTTCTGCACCTCCTTGTATTGTTGGAGGGCGTGTCACATGCCACTTCCTTAACTCTTGAGATTCGTTTTAGCCGTAGATCTGCTGCACGAGAGAATAGAAAGAGGAAGGAAGATCCCACCTGGATGCAGGATCCACTTGTTTTTTTTAAAAAAAACTTTATAGATCATTTTGAAACCCTCTGAAATAGTCCCCTTTCATTTCGCAAATTGCAAAAAGGAAACAAAATCAGCAATTTTACTTAAGAAAATGTCCAATGCCTTGTTAACTCATGCATGTGCACTTGGATACTTGATGCAATAACAAAGATATTTGAAAAGCAGAGAACATATATTATGTTTGCATTATGCTTGTTGTGTTTTGCAAGATCAACAGTTCCACCATTCCACTGTATGTTTCCATGGTGTAGTAGTAAGCTTTAAGCAACCAATGGATTTGTTTTTGGCGTGTTGCTAACATCTTATATTTCTCTCCTTTTCAGGATGTTAATTTATTGCAAGTTGCAACTCAAAGTACTACGCGGCATAAGAAATGGAGTAGAAGTTCACTGGCTGCCTGTTTTACTCCGGCACACGCCCTACCCAGACATGCTGCAAGTTCTTATTTAACGCACTACTTGTCTTGAGCATCTGTCAGCAAGGACCTGAACGGAGGCTATACAACCGATGATGACGAGAAGCCGAACATGCATCCTAGTTTGTTGGAATTGCTGGGCTACTCAATGTTGAGCTTGTTGTTTGCCTCTTTGAGGAAGCCCGTACCTCTCCCAGACGTTGGTAGCACGGATAATTTGTGCCATGCCAAGCTGTTAAGTGCTAATCCTAATTTATCTTCCAGTACTCAGGAGTCCTGTACCGTACTTTTTGCAGAAAAAGTTTGTAGTAGTACATGCGAGGTTACTCTGTTTCTGTACATCAATATTCAAGGGCACAACTAGCAGAATCTTGTGTAATTGAGCACTGACGTACGTAGCATTATCAATTATGCAGTGAATCCAAGTGCTTACGCATGCATGTGTTTTTCGTCGCTGCATCAATATTGCTCTGCGTTTTCCTCATGCTGCTCGATGTATGTCGTCTCGCGATCTGCGAACAGTATTTTGGATTGGATGGTGTTGTTTGTCGCGCGTATCGGTGAGAAACTGAGTATAATGGAAAGCCAGATCGAGATCGGTGGCATCGCCAAGCGCAAGCGGTTGCCTCGCCTGGAGCCGGACGACGGTCGCCTCTGGTCGAGTGCCTCCCGTCCGACGCACGCGGGATATCCGTGAGCTAGCGCCGACGGACCACACTGCATATGCTTCGCGATCGATCACGGATTCGCAGGCGCGGAGGGAGCCACAGCCCACAGCCATGTGGCACGGGACAGCCTGAGCTGCCGGGGGAAGGATCATGAAGAGGACCTTGAATTCGTTCGTGGATGCTAACAATCTTGAACATTGCCAAAACTTATCTCCACTGCAAAATTTGGTAATTAATCTTCTAACATAAAGCTCGGCAAAAGTAACAAACAAAATACAACTTGTGCTTCTCGACCTTATCAAATATTGAGATTGCTCCCTGCAAAAAAAAAAAAAGGATTGGTAAAATTTGATATAACTATTTAAATTATATGGAAAAAACACTGAAACATCCACTCGAGAGTTTAGAACCATTTTCCGTTTATTATTGTGTCCTCCCGATGTATAGGAATGACAGATCTATCTTGTGTATCTATAATTGTCGATATATTACCTCTTTCGGGATCATGACAAATCACATATATCACATAACTATCTCGATGTCCCCGGTCCCGGATCGGTATAGTGACTGTAAGTTAATTAAGAGCTACTCACCGTTTGATCTAATTTAGACAGGACAGATCACACACAAAACCACTGTTTATGGTCCTATATTGCAAGAGTGCGTACCACCGTTTGATGTATAGCAAGCTGTAGCATGACACGAAACGTTGTTTACGTTACCGTTACTGTATCTAATTTAAACGGATCAACGGTTGGTATGGCCGTTTATACGTATACCATGAGCGATCCGTCACGTTTAGACAATGCATGCTCTATCACTCGCTTGCGAATACATAATTCCGTCATTAGCGATTAATCAGCCATTTTCTATTTGTCGGTCGTATAATAGACGTGTACGCTTGAAGCTCTTATATGAAGAGCGGACGGGAATCACAAACATCAGATTTCGATTAATAATCGTCCATATTTTGATAATTAAGTTGTTTGATGGTACGTACCCTCTCCGTTCGTCCGACATATCCGTATCTCTTTGATTGTTGAAAATCGGAATGTACAGACGAAATTGCTTTGCATTTCTCGAGCTGCAAATCACAACAGAGATCTGAATCGCGACGTCTCTTGTCCCTTGACCCAGTTAGGGCTGGATATCGAGCCAGCTCGGCTCGGCTCGGCTCGGCCTGGCGGCTCGTTATCCTAACGAGCTAAAAGTCTAGCTCGGCTCGGCTCGTTTGTAATCTCGAGTCCAGCTCGTTTGGCTCGCGAGCTTGCAGTCGAGGAGGCATCGAAGGCTCGCGAGATTAGATGATTTTTGCTAATTGAGTGCTCATGGGAAGAAACAAATCTTGGGAAGACCCCTCCAACCAAAATAAAACCAAAACCAACCAAAATCCATCTGCATTTAGCTCGACAAATTAATCGATGGGAAAAAGAAAAAGAAACGCAAAGCAAGTGATCCCCAAATCAAGCAAAGCAAGAGATCCCCAAATCAAACAAACTGGAGTAGAAAATTAAACATTTAACTCCCAACTTCCAGCTGCATGCAAATCAGTTCACTCATCAATGGAACAAATGGAGGCACTGGCCTCTCTGCACGATGATGGATGCAGGACGCAGGGGTTGCTTCACGTGGATTTGGCGATGGCTCCGCACGACGGCTGACGGTGCTTGGCGGCGGGGACTTGCGCGGCAGTAGGGACGAGGACTCCGCAGGACACGACGATGACGATGGTGGCTGCGGCCGCACCCGACGGGAGTGGGGGCTTCGCGCGCCAATGGCTCGGCGACGGCTTCGTGCTTCCCTCGATCGATGCTGTGCCTAAAGCTCAGGCAGCAGCCGAGCAGGACGGGCTGGACGGCCGACAATGCTGCCACAAGACGGGAGGAGTCAATTGAGTGGTTGCTATTGACCTACCACGGTGAAAGGATAAGGTTGACATTGGAAGGCTTTATCGTGGGTGCTGCATCGTGGGCCTTGACACACGCCTGGGCTCCTGGCCAGTGATGCCTGGCTCGTTTTGGCTCGCGAGCGGCTCGTGAGTTAGCTCGAGCTAGCTCGTTATGACTAACGAGCCGATACATGAGCTCGGCTCGTTAACAATTCCTAACAAGCCGAGCCGAGCTGAGACGAGCTAACCACGAGCCAAGCGAGCTAACGAGCCATGAGCTTTTCGTCCAACCCTAGATCCAGTACAGTGTCCTGAGGCATGAGGAGGCCCCAACGAATTATCTGCTTCGTTTGTTTGTTAATTATTAGGGGATGTTAACATGTTTAGTTGCTAGTCACATATTATCACGTCTAAGGTTAGACATATTTGATTATATTGACAGTTGTTGGTTATAGTCATAGTTGTGGTAAGATTTTTTTTTCTAATAAATTGGGTCCCATATGTCATTGATTTATGAAAGTGTGGCAAGATTCCCTTAGATTTGCTAAGGTGTGGCTAATAATTTGATCGTATTAACTTAAGCAAGTGTGGCAATATTTATTGATAAATAATGGTAAAGTATGGCTAGGAAGCAAATACACCGGGGCCCCTTTGAATTGTAGGAATAAAAAAACGAAGGAATAGGAAAAACATACGATTCTAATAGGGATGTAAGTGTAAAACAGAGGATTACAAAATACAGGAAAAACACAGGAATGATCGTTTGATTGGACTGCAGGAAAAACATAGAAATTGGATGAGAGAGATTGTCGGTGACATGAGGCCGGGAGTATCATGACTAGAGGCTTGAGGCAGACACAATCGCCCACGTGGCCTGGCACCCTCGGGGGGCGTCGGGCCCGAGGGTGATGTGTTCGCCCTCCTCTTTGTCTCCCCGAGGGGGTCGGACTGCTCCCGCCTCGGCCCCGAGGGCCGAGGCGCCCCGACCCCTTGTGGGTTTTGCGCCGCGTATATGGGGTAGGTGAGCATAGCGGGGCTCACCTAACCACATTTATTGCGGTTTGGACGAGCGCGTCACGCCGCATGTAACGCAGTGCAGCGCGCTCGTTTATCCGGTCTGTGACCAGTCACAAACCGGTC
Organism: Oryza sativa Japonica Group; assembly: GCF_034140825.1. Taxonomy (NCBI): domain Eukaryota; kingdom Viridiplantae; phylum Streptophyta; class Magnoliopsida; order Poales; family Poaceae; genus Oryza; species Oryza sativa. The sequence continues at coordinate 25,406,191 of NC_089039.1, forward strand.
AGATCGTGGGTTAGGTGGCGACAGGCGATCTGACGCACGCCTCGCCCCATCCCGTCAGGACGAGGGCTTCTAGGCGCTCGTCCCCAGCTGGAGCTAGCGTGTTACCTCCCAGAGATGGCACGTTAGTCCTGGTCAGATATATGCCAGGCTTCATCCTAACCATTACAAGCAAGATATTGTATGAAGAAGAAGGGCGAACATGCAGATTGATAAACTGACGCGTGGTGGACAAGAATGACCGATTTGTGACCGGTCTGACACTGGTCATATCGTCAGCAGACAGTCATGTTCCCACGTCGCGCCTGCTTCCGGCGGAAGTGGAGGTAGGTATGGGCCGTCCCATCAGAAGGTCATTCAGACGGCAACCATACAAATCTCCGTCCATTTATGAAAAGATAGGATAAGTCCCCACACAAAAAAGAGAGATGGTGCATGTGGTATCCCCTTGAGATATAAAAGGAGGACCTTGCCCACTTAGAAAAGGGGAACGATCCGAGAACGATCGGGGACTGGACTTTTCCAGATTGGGAACCCAGAACAAGGGAGAGGTTGGCTCATACTTTGTAGCTCCTTCAGACACAGATCTCCCAAAACACAGGAGTAGGGTATTACGCTTCTCAGCGGCCCGAACCTGTATACATCGCCCGTGTCTTGTGTGTTTCCGGTCTCGCGAACCTTCCACATACAGAGAGCTTAGAATCTCACCCTGAGTCCCCGGCCGAACCGGCAAAGGGGGGCCTGCGCGGTCTCCCGGTGAGGAGCCCCACGCTCCGTCAGAGATGGACTCAAAGGATTTTTACCAAGAGGTTGGACCTCTTGCTAAGTTTCCTTCAAAACCTATATGCAATAAGCCATTCCATAAAAATTTTGTAGGATTTAGAAAACTTCAATCCTTTGAATCAAATGGCTACATAGGAAAATTTCCTATAGGATTTCAATCCTATGAAATTCCTTTATAATTCCTTTGATTCAAAGTGGCCATTACTACTAAGAGCATGCCCAACAATCACCCAATTGCCTTATTTTTGTTTCCGCCCATTGTTTATAAGCTCGTGCAAAACGTTTACGCTGATCATCAAATATTTTAGAGACGTACGGCCTCCAAAACAATGGAAAAGGTACCGACAGCATATATATATATCCGGCATATCATATCATCAAAAACTAATTTATAATTAATTGTCCGGTCAAACTCGCCTAACAAATACGATTTTTTTTTTTGAAAAAACAACTGGCATGTCCAGCTGTCCTCTCTAACCAAAGGTAATCCAATTTACTTGCCCAAGAGGAAATACACAGCGTAAGAACGGAGTGTTCGATACACAGTTCACAGCTCCCATGGACCGGAGCGACATCCCATCGTCGTCGTCGTCGTCATCGCGTGCGGCTGATCTGCGCCATGGTCGTCGCCGGCGGCGTGGTCCTTGGTACGAGCAGTGTCAGCGGCGGCGCCGGCGGTGGCCAAGACGGCGGCGGCCTGCCCCTGCACGACGCTCCACGCCTCCCGGACGTGGTGCTCCTCGGTGAGCGAGTTGCCGACGGCGCAGCGCAGCACGTACATGCCGCCCACCACGGCGGAGCTCATGTACGCGCGCCCCGTCGCGTTCACCGCCTCGAGGAGCCTCCTGTTGAGCTCGTTGCTGGCCGTGAGCTCGTCGCCGCCGACGAGCTGTGCGGCGGCGCCGCCGCCGCGCAGCCGGAAGCAGACCAGCGCGAACTGCCTCGGGACGGGCACCTCGAACCGCGCGTCGGCGCGCACCATGCGCTCGAGCGCGGCCGCCATGCGGACGTGGGAGCGCACGACGGCGCGCAGGCCGTCGACTCCGTGGCAGCGGAGGACGAGCCACAGCTTCAGCGCGCGGAACCGGCGGCTCAGCGCGACCTGCCAGTCCTTGTAGTCCACCGCGGCGTGGTGGTGGTGGTCGCCCCTCGCGGGCCTCGCCGCCGCGGCCGCGTCCTTGAGGATCACGTCGTCGTCGGTGCCGAGCGCGGCGACGAGCGCCGCCGGCCGCGCCACCCACAGCGCGCAGCAGTCCATGTTGGCGAGAAGCCACTTGTGCGGGTTCGTGCTGAACGAGTCCACGGCCTCGGCGCCGGCGATGGCGTGGCGGAACTCCGGGCACACGCACGCGGCGCCGGCGTACGCCGCGTCCACGTGCACCCACACGCCGCGCCCCTCCACGGCGGCGCACAGCTCGCGCAGAGGGTCCACCGCCGCCGTCGGCGTGGTCCCGACCGTCGCGCACAGGAACAGCGGGACCCTCCCCGCCGCTTCGTCCGCGGCCACGGCGGCCTGCAGCGCCGTCGCCGTGAGAACGAAGCCGCTCTCCCGGCACGTCGGTATCTCCCGGCAGTTACCACGGCGAATGCCGGCGATGCGCGCGGCCTTCTGGAACGAGAAGTGAGTCTGGTCGGAGCAGTAGACGACGAGGTCGCCGATCCTCTCCTCGCCGATCTCGGCGAGCTTCTCGTCCCTCGCGGCGACGATGGTGCAAAGCATGGCCTCGCATGACGTCCCCAGCAACGTCCCGCCGCCGCCTCCGGCGAACAGCAGCCTCTCCGGCAGGTGCAGCGCCTTGCCGAGCCAGTCAGTGACAACGACCTCCAGCTCGGTGGCCGCCGGCGAGGCTTCCCACGTGAAAGGGTTGACGTTGAGGCCGGCGGCGAGAGCCTCGCCGAGGGCGCCCACGTTGCTGGCCGTCGCCGAGAAGTGCGCGAAGTGACGTGGGCTCTGCCAGTGAGTGAGCCCCGGGAGCATGAGCTCGCGGACGTCGCGCAGCCCGGCGGTGAGCGCGTCGGGCTCCGGCGTCGACGGCGCCGTCGCCGGGAGCTTCCCGGCGAGGAAGCCTGGAGCGACGGCGGGGCGCACGGGGTAGTCGTTGATGCCGGCGTAGTAGTCCGCGATGAAGTCGACGACCTGCCGTCCCTGGCGCCGGAACTCGCCGGCGTCCAGCGGGCGGCGGCCGAGTAGTGGCGTAGTAGCAGCTACAGGGAAGGCGGCGTCGGAGTGATTCAAGATGGCCATGGATGGCAGACGCAGGAGCCAATCGAACGGAGAGGAGTTAATAGCTCTGGATTCGACTAATTAGTGGATTGTGTTCTTTGGATAATGGCTATTTATAAGCACAGATAGATTTTCCGGCTGGCAAAAAATGGTCTGCGGCAGTGCCGCACCGCGCGCGTCCCTCCGCGCGACATGAGAGGAGGCGGCGGACTGCGCGTTGGCTCCCGTTTTTTCCCTCTCTTTTTTTCTGTGTTTATTCCGTACCTTCTGTTTTCGTTTTTTTGTTTTTTTATTTTTTCGGTTTTAATACGTACGTATGCTAACTTTGTATATGTACAAATACAAACTTTATATACATGTATACAAAGTTTGTATACTCGTATGCTACGTGTATTTTTTGTGTTTTATACATATATATTACAAATTTTTTATACACGTATACAAAGTTTATATACACATATAAGTTTGTATATACGTGCATTTTGTGGGTTTTTATATGTACATATATCAATATTTTATACACGTATACAAAGTTTGTATACACATATATAAAGTTTATATATATATATATTTTAGGTTTTTTATACGTACACACATAAACTTTATATACATGTGTATATTTTTTTATATTAAAAGTGTGTACATATAAAAAATTATATGTATATATACACACATGTATATATATACTGCATATAAACCATATATGTATATACAAAATTTATACACATGTATATATATATATAGTATATACATACATGTGCTGTAGAGAAGAGAGACTAAGAGAGGAAAAAATGACAATCAGCGCCCCCCTGGTGCGAAATTGCTAGTTCGCGACGCGTGTCCCATCACATTGCTGCAGCCAAGCGTTTTCCTTGAGTTAAGCCGATGTCTTCCTCAGCTCGTTGGAACGGACGCCAAGCCACGGTTACCGACTGCACATGGAATTGAGCCGTTGTTTCATCAGAAGACAGAATAGATAAGGCTGATTTTATCTCTACTTTCCTAACCCACCTCCCTCGTTTTCACGCTCACGCTTTTCAGACGGCTAAATGATGTGTTTTTTCAAACAAATTTCTATATAAAAGTTACTTTAAAAAATCATATTAATCCTATCAAATTTATTTTTGCTAATACTTAATTAATTATAGGCTAAACGCTGTTTAGTTTTGCGTGTCAGAGAGTTCACTCCCGAACACAGCCTAAATATGCTGCTAACCAAGAACAGATGGATATATAGATTGTAAAACACATATGTATGTCTACAACCAGTGTAAGAAATTCTGGAATGAATTTTGGTCATTTCGGACTCTCGATACAATATTATTTCGTCCGATTTTTTTATTTTTTATTCTTTTGTGAATTTGGTAATATTCTATTTAAATTTGATCAACATTTGTTCAAAATTTTAGAAATTTCGGACCGAAATTTCGGTATATCAATGATGTCCGATAGAATCGGCCAAACGAAAAATTAAACCCTGTCTATAACACCATGTTCATAAGTCACAACAAACACCATATTATTGAAGCATGTAAATCCGTTTATATTGCAGAAGCAAAAAGAAAACCAAAACTCTTCGGGAGTAGTACAAGCTACAGGTTGCTATCTAAAGTCTCTTCTGCAATCAGCTTTCATGTACTCTGAACACCGGCTCCCAAATCCCAATCAGCTTTCAGCACAGCTGCTCGGCTCCAATTCTAAAATTGGTAGAATGTATATTTGTGGCTAAAAAGGGAAATTGAATGAAGAGTATAAGTTGGAATTTTCTTAGCACAAGAGCAATTATTCACAATATTTGCAACAATACTATTCTTGTGCCGAAGAGAAAATCAAGCCACAGAGATTAAATTGATGGCTAGATTAAAATGAGGAATTTGGATATTTGGATCAAGAATTAAAGGATGAGTTTAAGATCAAAGGATGGGCTAACAATTAATTCCAATGAGATTGGAATTACTTCGGTTTAGGTTCAAGGCAAAATTGGAGGATTTCTTGGTCCATAATTCATAATAGTAAAAATGGTTTTCAAACTAAATTTTGAATAAAAGAGCTTTAGTCGAAAGAAAGTTTAATATTCGAAACAGAATTCCAACAAGAAATACCAAATATGTTTTTAAATGAAAAATACAAAAGGGACTAAATACCAGAGAGGTTTTATGCAAGTTAGTTTTAGGAGGTCCTGCTAATTATATTTTCCTAGGTTTAGAAGGTTATTAAGAATATAAGAATCAGCATGGTGCAAGATTAGAAAATGACACATTTTCAGGATGTTACGTTGTTAATCATAGCAAAACTATGGTCAAGTGTCCTCAAATTATGGTCCTTTATATCTTCCATTGCTGATTTGCTTCGGACCTAGCTAAGGAAAAAAACAGGTGTTCACAGATGTTTGAATTCCTAGGAAAAAATCTCCTCTGCTTTTCCAATGTCCCAATTCTCCATTCCAAAATGGATGACAGTGACAAAACCTATATAGGGATTGAAATCCTCCAGTTTTCCCACAAATTTCGTACAAACCAAAGTGACCACAAACTCTAGATCTCCATATTCTTAATTCTGAATCTGTGATAAACCTCTGAAAGTGCTTGATATGCCTCTCAAAGGCTCACGGTCTCACCTACCCCCACCCACACCCGATAACAAACATCATCTTGGCCATCGCTTTCCGATCGGACGGCTCGGAACACACCAGGAGTCGCCCAGAGCCCCAGACTGATCCACCACCACCCGCGGCGTACGCTCCACGACACGAGCCCCAAGTTCGGCTGGTCGCCACGCCACCCATCTCCATCTTCGCCCACGCACCCGCACGGTCGCACGCACGCACGCGCCAATGTCGTGGCTCGCGCGCTCCATCGCGGCGACGCTCTCCTCGCCGCGCGGCGAGCCGGACCCCGACGCCGACGAGCCCGACCACGCCGGCGACAGGGCGTCCTCCCCGGAGGGTTCCTCCCCGCGTGACCCCGACTCCGACGAGGCCGAGCAGCCCGACACCCCGAGCCGCCGCGGCGTCAAGGACGACATCTCCGAGCTCACCGAGACCCTCACCCGCCGGCTCTGGGGCGTCGCCTCCTTCCTCGCGCCCCCGCCCCCGCCGGAGTCCTCCACCCCGCGCGGGGAGGAGGAGGAGGAGGGTAGGGATGGGGAAGAGGAGTCAGCGCAGTCGCCGCGGATCGCGGGGATCCGGAGCGATCTGGCGGAGATTGGGGGGAGGGTGAGGAGCGGCATCTCGATGCTGCAGAGCAACAAGGCGGTGGCGGAGATATCCAAGATCGCGTCCTCCCTCCTGCCATTTGGGCAGGGGGATGCGGACGAGGGGGAGCCCGTGGCTGGCGTCACTGAGGAGGTTGTGGTGTTCGTGCGGCACATCTCGACCAGGCCCGAGACTTGGCTCGATTTCCCACTGTTCATCAGTGAGCGCTATGCAGATGGTAAGTTTCACTGCCTTGGTGATGTCTCAGACTTACTTTGTGTAATTTGGTGCATTAGGGATGGAATGCTTGTACTTTCTGGTCTCAATTCGAGCGAATTTGGTTGTGATTTGTGGGAAGATAATTCATTGGAGTTGGGAAATCAGGAAACCCTTTGCTGTTAACTTATGATTTCTTAGGAGGGCTGTCATGTCAACTTGAGCAAAATTGCGTAACCGGTGATAAATATTCTCATCATTTCACTATATAAAACCAATAACAATTTGAAAGAGTAGATGCTGGACTTGGTGATGTCCACATGTTCTGTGGAAAATCGGGCAGGTTATACTGAATTGTGCTAGTACTTATGTTGGATTTGTGCATTATTGCTTGACTTGAGGAGACAATTATCAGGGCCCAGAGTTTTGTTTATGACTCATGTTTCCATTCCAAAGTTAACATTCTTAGTTGATTTTATGTTCCGTTATTTCGTGCACTGGTCTTCGAGACTGACTCAATAGTACTAGGAAGATATGAATTAATTATGGAAATTCAGAAGTAATACTAATTACAATGACAAGATGGCTTAGTTCCACACAGGAAATGAAACAGATTAAGATCATACTGGATTTTGAAATTTCATTATGTTTCTGTTGAATGCTACCAAGTTTATTATGGTGTATTAGTGCAAGCATATATTTTGCAAGTATAGCCTGTATGTACACTGGCTTCAAATCTCATCTTTCTTTTGGATAATGGCCGTCTGGTGGACTGCATATTTTTTATATACTTATTAAAGTTCTGTCAATGAATTCATTGTTCAAATCTATATAATGTCTCAAGAATATCATTTATTCATCAGAAGGTAGTACCGTGTTTAATAGCTTTAAACAGCAAACTTCTTGAATGCTTCGTGTCCTTTTCGAAAATCCAGCTTTCTTTGAGAATCAAAGCTGCAAAAGATAATAATCAACACTACTATTTTACATCTTGCAGTATAATACTATGTCATACTGTATGCTAACGTTATGATCTACTCCCTAACAAATGTGTTATTTTAATAGACTTTGAACTTTCGGATGCTCAGTATGTGCATGCATTATCCATGGAGCACCTTGTGCCAAGCCTGTCAGATATAAAAGCTGCCATTTGCTCTACTGATATGAGTGAAGCATGTTTCTGGAAGATATATTTTGTGCTTCTGCACTCGAAACTCAACAAGCAAGACGCTGAACTTCTTTCAACACCACAGGTAATTCCATTATCGTGCAATTAATATTTTTTTAACAAGTAATTTATCATGGAATCTGTTGTATTCCTTGAAATGCATGATGAGCTTCTTAAACCAAAATAAGAAGGGGAGGAAATTGAGCCATTCCAGCTTATATAGTAGTTTAGCACCACTATCTTAGTTACCACGAAATTCTTGATAACCACCCTACCCCTTCACATGTGAAATACCTTATTTGATGACTTGGTTAGCGCATACAGGTTGTGCCTAGAATGGGCTACCCTCAAGTACTGTTATGTGCAGTGGCGGTGTCGGTGGACTGAGACCTTGGGCCACCTATGCCATGGTCCAAGGCCTGGAACTGGCCCATTAATTTGTGCTCATTATCACCATGGATAGGCAAAGGCAGCCCAAAATAGTTGGCTGGCCTGGACTTGTACCATATCTAGTTCCACTACTCCACCCCTTATGTTTACACACAAATAAATTGAAGGGTGTACCAGGGTAGTATACCCAGTATCTCTAATCTAGATGCAGCTTTATTTTGACTAGCTGGGCGCATTGTCAGTTCTTGTGTTGTAACACAGTCAACTTCTTTCCTCGGTTTACATTTTCTGATGCCAAGGTTTTAGTCTGATTCCACTTCAAACATTCTCTTCCATTCAGATCCTACAAGCAAGGGAGGAATTGCTGCAAAGTTTACAGACTAAGAATAAGCGAGGATCTGAGGTTCCGGAGGAAGAGGAATCATCAAAAACTGTGATTATGTCCTCTGCCCCTGCTGAAGAGAAAGTGATACAACCTTCAAGCATTGAAAACAAAGCTGGAAAACCAGAGGTTTCATCGTTCGAAGAACCCAGTTCTGATATCTCGCCAGATGTCGAGGCTGAAAAGTTCCCCATTGCAATTACAGAGATGGAAATAGTAGACAAGTCGGTAATTGAAGAAGAGTTGTCAGTGAAAAATGAAACCAAGAGTTTAGCCATCGAGCCCAAAATTCATTCCGAGACTGATGAAGATGAAGTTGATGAATGGCCTGATGATGACGACGATGCAGAAGAGGTGGTTGGCACAGAAGGTAACAGAACTTCACTGGGACAGGAGGAAGATGTATCGTTCAGTGATCTGGAGGATGACGATGACGATGGCAATAAAGGGATAGCGAAGTAGCTAGGCGGGCTCAAGGTATGGTCCCAGACTCCCAGTGCAATCATCACTTTCCGACAGTCCCATAAGCACATGCTGGCTTCATTTCAGTAGCGGCAGATACGCATTAAGGGATCATTACTTTGTTATTATTAGGCCCATGAAGTGATGAACCCCCAAACTTGCTCAGTCTGGGATACCCTGCTTAGAGCCGTAATGATAGGGCAATGCCTCAGCTCGTGTTAATGCTGATGGCGACTACATCTGTATTATTGACCTCTCTGCCTGTACATAGAGCCCTCTGGGCGTGCTGTTATAACCCAAGGTACGTACTACAACCACTGTGTTTGATCTGAAGTTTCCTTGTCGCCGCTCTTTTCGTACGACAAGAGTCTACTGTTTGCTCACCGTACTTTGGATTATCATCATGCTTGAGATCCCAAATATCCGCTTCAATAATGCTAATCATCCACACGTGACCGCTGAGTGTTGATTGTTGAACAACCAATGGCGATTCATTTGGCCCAACCACTAGAGTAGAGCACTATTAGTATGCAGTAAAACTGGCAAGAGATGTTCAACGGCGAGGAAGGACGGTCAGGTCAGGTGATCGCTGCTGCCGCGTGAGGCTGTAGACGCTGTAGCTGCCTTGCTGTTGCCGGGTAGTATAATCTATCGCGGAGCCAGCCGACCGCGCCAACAGATTGGCAGACGGCACGGCCCCGTAGAGCAACGTAGTCACGGTCGCACACAGCAGCCAACCCAGTGGAGCAGCACAAAACCAACCGGATCACCGGGGAAATCCGCGCGTCTGCGGCGCCTCTCACGCACGCACAGCGCGAGGGAGGGGAGCATCTCAGCATCTGCCTAGCTTGGCGCGGCGGGGGCAGCGTGAGATGGAGCCCATGTGAGCCGCATCTGGGGACACGCATGGGCGCCGTACCTCGCGAGAGAGTCGCGCACGCACCAAAATCCGCACCTGACGCCGGGTGCCTGCGTGCGTCGCGCGGGCCGGCGCGCGGGGGCAGTCAAACGCGGCCAAAGCAGATTAAGGAACTGGACGAGGCGATCACATGGGGGAGGGGCAAATGGCAAAGGGCAACACACCATCCCATGCATGTTGCAGGCAGGCACCCGTTGCTTTCAAATTCAGCTCTCTCTTCTTCTCTTCTCCCGGATGCCAATACGTACGAGATCGCGGTGATAGCGCATGAAAAACAAGCGTAACGAGGGGGGAGGGAGGCTGATGGCACGTCGGTGTCACGGCGACATGCGACGACGACGACGAGAACTCGGCGAACGGAGGAGCAGCAGCAGCCTAGTAAGGGTGTCTGATTATGTCCTGGATCTCGGAGAGCGATGGACACAGGGTCTCTTTCCTCGCGAGAATCGGCGCCATGTGCCTTGTCTGCACGCGCCACCGGCGAGCATTTTCATATCCATTTTCCCTATCACATCTTCAGAATTTCTGGCCTGATATGCAGTGAAAGCTGTCTGGTTTTTTTATACTTTGGACCAGGAGAAGATGGAGGAGAAGAATCACTGCCTCAAAACTGAGTTCTGTGAGAAGCTTCTCAAGCAGATGTGCGTTCCATTGGGCAAGAAAACAATTGCTAGAGGTTGAAGGTAAATAATACAAGAGCCGTGCCATCAAACAGATGTACTTTTCAGTGGAGAGGAAATATTGAGTAGGTAGCTTCTGATATGAAAATAACAATTGGAAGGTTAGGAGAACATGCACCATCAGGCAACAGGCCAAACAAGGTTTACAGGTCACTTGTAGTATTTCCTATTTGCCTCCACATGGACTGTTGCAATTCAAGGAGCACACTTGGGCGTACTTGTCTTTTTCAATGATAGTAACAGAAATCAAAACAACCTGGCCTAGCCAATGCACATGACAAAGCCAAAGACAGCATGGAGCAAAGGCCCCTTAATGAGGGGCTCCATTTGGGAGTAAGGTAAAAGTTCTTTCAGAACATACTATTATCATTCATTCATTCACAAACAACAAACAGGAGGACAATAGAAGATGTTCTGAACAAGTGATTAATTCTATATACTGGATGAAAAAAAAGGACAATCTGACATGTATATGGATACCCAAGGTAATCGATCAAAGTACATGGTAGAAACATGTATTATCTTCATTTGAAGGTAAAGTTTGTTAAGAGAGAAGAAGAACCCATCTAGGCACAAAAGATTCTTACAAAAGAATTGCCTGAAGGAATAAAAGCATCCCACAGGCTTAATCCAAACTATATCTATCTACATCTCCACAGTTCAGTATATGTGATGAATCTTGACCCCTAGAATAGGGATCAAAGCTTCCATGTGTAAGCATCGAACATTTGCATCACTCTTCCCTTTACAAAGAGCCCTTTGATGCTTGCAAAGTGTTTTCTTTCAAACAAAAAAGAACCCCATTAAACTCTTCATCTTCTATCACTCCACTTGCTCACCAATTAGGTCGAGACCAACAACCAAGAATGAGACCCCTTGGAACAGAAGAAAGTAGAAATGGATTCCCTGAGCAGATAGCAAACTGCGAGCTGCTGCCGTTAACAAGAGGAAGGAAAGTGCCAGTTCCTTCCTGTAGATCCTATTGTGCTTCTTCTTCTTGGAGTCCTTTTTAGGATTCGACTCCTCCTTTGTTAGCGCGTCAAGATTGGGAGCAGATCCTACTCTTTGCTGCTTGGAGTGTTTCTCAACTAGCCCAACAAGATCGCCCTCCGAAGAACGACCTGATTTCTTGGTGACAACCCACTCATAGGCACTCCCGAGCTGGAACAATCCAGAAATCATGGCATTGAACTTGGTTACGGACATAGTGTTCTCGAAAAGAAGGTATGGGACAATGAATGGGAAAGATTTTGGGGCTGGGAGGATGTTCAGGATGGACATTGTAGCTGGAATGTAGCATACAACCCAGGCAGGGAGCTCAGCTTCAGGAACAAACATTGTCATGGGAAGGATGACACAGAAAAGTGTGAATGAATAGAAGGGTAGGATGAGCTTGCGGAGGAGGAAGAAAAGGAATATGAGGTTGAACTTCTTCCAGAACCCAATCTGCACAAGAAATTAGGCAGCGATATTAGGTTAATTATCCAATGAAACAGTATAAAAACTGTGGACTAATAGGTAGAAATCAAATATGAAGAAGGGATAAAAAAAACTTAATTAGTATATGTCCTGGTACGAGATTGTGATAAGTTCTTTGATGATTTCAATCAAGTGAACCGACAGAGAATTCTTATGGACATTGGTAACTTGCTTGAGTGGTTAGCAACTCATCATCTTGTTCAATTTTCTTATATTGTGCCTCAATATAAGATAATATGCATAAAGTTTGCCCAAACATGTAAAAAGGTACCATGGTTGATGCTTCTCAACAACTACTCCATCTTGTAAATTCTCATTAAACCCATAACATATTGGGAAAGTGACTCTAGCAAAGAAACTACAGTTACAGGCTATGCTAGTACATGCATTGCTGGAAATTTTAGCTTTCACAGTGCTACAGAAGAAAAGTATCGTACCTTAGATTTTATAATGTCCACAAAGCAGAGTCTGAACAATTGCATGGGACCTGAGTGCCACCTGTGTTGCTGCTTTCTGTACGCTTCATATGATTCTGGCAACTCACATTGACACTGCAAGGGAAATCACATGAATCAAATTATTAGTCTTTGACATTTATACAATGCAGATTCTGCTTAAGCCACGAAGAAATTATTGATTGTACCTCAACATCATTCAGGAAGACAAACTTCCATCCCTTAAGATGTGCTCGGACAGCAATATCCATGTCCTCCACTGTTGTTCTCTCCATCCAGCCCCCCGAATCCTCAAGCGCCTTAATTCTCCAAACTCCGGCAGTTCCATTGAATCCAAAGAAGTTGAGGAATGCACCATTCACCTGCTGCTCCACCTCAAAGTGGAAGCACAAATTTACGTTCTGTAGTCTAGTCAGCAGGTTCTCATCCTTGTTTACGAAAGACCATCTTGCCTGAACCAACCCAACGTCATCCTTCCCCTGGAATTCAACATTCAAGATGTCAGAAAATATAACTAATACGGTTCATAGTCATAGAAGCAAAGCAACAACGTGTTTACAACTGCCAGCATTGTTCAGTTGAGTCCAACCTTGAAATGTGGCACGGTTCGCTTCAGGAAATCGGCTTGTGGTTGGAAATCGGCATCAAATATGACAACAAACTCATAATCCTTCACATAACTGCAATTCATGGCTGATTTAAGGTTTCCAGCCTTGTAGCCATCCCGGATCACCCGGTGCCGGTATATGATGCGCACGCCCTCCCGCTGCCATTTCTCCACCTCCTCCTTGATCAGCGCAGAAGTGGTAGCATCATCAGAATCGTCCAACACCTGCACCAAGAAGTTTGACTTTGGCCAGTCCAGGTTGCAAACTGCCCCAATGGATTGCTGGTACACCTGCAAACATCCAGATGAAATGGAATCAATTGAATTGGCCTAGCCTCTCAGATAATTGAGCCTCAGATTTCCAAATTGTGCGTAGCACGCTCTAGTCTTAAAAGGAGTACGCTATGCTGCCCAGTTTGATGTTCAATTAGCATGTCTTCTGGTTGACGACAACATCCAGACAGAGAATCAGGGCAATAAGTATGCTTGAAAGGTACGACACCCAACGGCAAAATTCAACCTTAAAAACACCAAATTTTTGCTCTTGTTATAGTGTATTGAGCAAGCAAGATCACAGCAACTTAAAACTTCAGAAACCACCCAAGTTGTTGTTAATGCAGAACATCTCCGGGTCAAAGAGGAACACAGGTCAAAGATCCAAACCAATCTAATGCAGAGTCTACACAAAATCAGCAGAATCCTCCTGCTGAATTCGCGCAGAGGAGAACTAGAACTAAGGGATCGAATCCCAATTGCAGCTAAAATAATTCGAATATTTTGATCCAGGAAGATACAAATGTACATATAGCAAGAGAATGAACAGCCAATCTGAAATTCCAACTTAAGAGGGCAATGGAGCAAATGATTGGAGCTTTGCTTTGGGCTTACCTCTCTCTCGTTGCACATGGGCATCTGGACGAGCACCATGGGGTAGTCGCCGGCGCCAGCCTCGACGTCCGGCTTGCCGGCGGCGGCGGCCTGCGGCACGGGCTTGATGCCCTTGAACCTGATCCAGAAGCAGCCGAGGCAGAGGACGAGGCGGTCGATGCTCTGGACCATGAAGAGGGCGACGCAGGCGTTGGTGAGGAACTGGAGCGGCGGCGCGAGGTAGTCGAGGCGGAGGCGCATCCACCCGGCGTAGGAGGCGGCGAAGAGGCCGTCGACGGCGAGGAGCGACGCCACCTCCTCGAGGTGCCACCCCTGGAGGTAGGCGGCGACCTCGACGGCGAGCAGCAGCAGAGACAGGACGAGGGACACCCGGATGCAGCCGTAGGAGCGCGCCCGCAGCGCCGTGCTCTCCCCCGGCGCGGCGTCGGCGTCGGTCCGCCCGGACGCCACCCTGCGCCTCGCCGCGGACGCGACGGCGAGCGCGGCGGACGCGGCGCCCGTGAGCCGCCCCGCGGCGCGGTGCGCCTTGAGCAGCAGCACCCACGTGATCTGGCGCGCGTTCTTGCCGCGCCCGGCCTTGCCCGCCCCCGCCGGCGAACCCGGCGCCACCTCCGCCGCCTCCACCTCCGAGATTGACCAGTTCGGATTCTCCATCTTCACCACCACCGGCGTGCCACCCCCATTGCCGACTCCTCCTCCTCCACTCCTCCCCCACCACGACGGCGCCATTGCCAACACAACCTCTCACAACTCCAATCAACCAACCAACCAACCAATCGCTCCTCCTCCTCCGGCCTCACCTACTCATCAAGAACTCCTCAACCTTAATAAGCCAGCCGGCCACCCGCGGCAGCAGCAGAGCGCACAAGAACAGCTCACCACGTCGGTCTTAGTAGTACGGGAGAGCTCAGCTTCCTTCTCCCTCCTTTTATTTATTTTCGTCGTCTCCTCGCTACTCCCCCAATAAAAAAGCCTTCTTTTGGCTCTCCTCTCGGACGCACACACAACACAACCAACACAGCCAGAGTGACCAGCGGTTAATGCCTTTGTTATCCCGCCTTAAAATTTTTCATCAGGCTACATCGAGCGTTTAACACCTATATAAAATATTAAATATAAGTTAAAAAATAATTAATTGTACAAATTGTGACTAATTTACGAGATGAATCTTTTAAGTCTAATTGTTTCATGGTTTGACGATGTGTCGATATGGTGCTACAGTATAATTTTCTAATGATAGATTAATTAAATTTAATAAATTCACCTTGCAGTTTACTAGGATTCCGTAATTAGTTTTTTTATAAGTACCTAAACATTTTATACAATACCTGATGTAACACGCTAAAATTTTACATCCTCGTCTAAACACCCCCCTAGAAGCTGGCAAAACGGTGAAACACTCGCGAGCTGGACTCACGCACGGACGCTTCGCCGCTGCTTCTTTCCATCCCTGACGACGATGAAACCGCGTGTGTTTTCCCTTGACAACGAGATTAACGTTAGCCGAGCCGCGGTTTGCCGGTTTGGGTTTTGGTTGGTTGGGCTCGTGCGCGCGCGTGCCGCCGGATGGGCTCGCACGTCGTCTCGTCTCGTCTCGTCGCGTCCAATTCGTTGCGTGCGGTTGTGGCGGCTGCTGCAGCATGGCGCGCTGTCGGTGGCAGCCACGGCCACAGCTACAATTATCCCCCCTCCGGCTGCCGCCGCCGCCGCAGAAAAACGGCCGAACAGCAGGAGTTCCTCTCATTTCTTCTCGATATCTTCATCAGAAAAACGGCCATTGATGAGTATGAAGGATTAATTTCTTGCTGATTAAATGATGATTTTTTTTAAAAAAAAAAGGTGTTCGTGTCAGACGTGCATGAGCGGATCATGGAAGGGAAGAGGCGAGGAGAGGTGAGAAGGAATCAAATCAGGATTACAGATCTACACGATGCTTCAACTGGGCTCAAATGGAGACAAAAACATGGTTTGGTTCTACCAACAACATTGTCCATGAGAAACTAAACAAGAGGATCAACTTACTAACTACTACTTGTATCTCCATACTTCAGATCGAAAGAATCTGAGCATCCCGGGACAAAATTAGCATCCACTAACACACGCAACTTCAGATCATCAGATGAGCTAGCTAGCCTGTCATCTGTGGGACTAATAACTACGATTTCTGGACATCATCATCATCATCATCATCAATTGCATGCCCCAAACATCGACTCCTTTCTTTTCACTTCCTTTTGCATCAAACCACCTCAATTCAAACCTAACCCATCCATGATTTTCACACGAACACTAGCACAAGATTACATTTTCTT
Organism: Oryza sativa Japonica Group; assembly: GCF_034140825.1. Taxonomy (NCBI): domain Eukaryota; kingdom Viridiplantae; phylum Streptophyta; class Magnoliopsida; order Poales; family Poaceae; genus Oryza; species Oryza sativa. Next base: position 25,422,346 of record NC_089039.1, read on the forward strand.
TTTCCAAGTCACAAGACAGCATCATATCTTGCACACATAAGTGGAGCTCATTTTGAGAGGGATTATTATTGGAGAGACAAAGCCATGGGCAGCCACATCTCGCAGCCAGCCAAGATCCTAAACGTGCATGAGCCCATCAGCACAGTGGCATCGGCCAACTATGCCGCCGTGGATATGCTCACGTTTAATTGTGGGTGCCTTGCTTGCTTGCTTGCTTCCCATGGCCAGCTAGACCATGGCTAGTAGCTGCAGTAGAAGTATTAACTAGGCATAGGGACACACACTGCTTCGTGAACTGTACAGCTTTGTGGGTTTGGTTGCCCTGCGGCTTCCATCGTTTTTATTCTTGCTTGCTCCATGGGAGTGAGGGAATCATTCCATCTGCAGGTTCTTGGCTCCCATTTTTTCTTTTTTTTCGCGGGGATGGCTCCCATTTTTTCGACTGACACAGACATACTCCATCCGTCCCAAAAAAGACAAACCCTGGTTTTCGTGTCCAACGTTTAACCGTCCGTCTTATTTGAAAAAATTAAAAAGATAAGTCACGCATAAAGTATTAATCATGTTTTATCATCTAACAACAATGAAAGTACTAACTATAAAAAAATTTCACATAAGACGGACAGTCAAACGTTGGCACGGGAACCCACGGTTTGTATTTTTTTTTTGGACGGAGGGAGTATAAGTATTCAGTGCAGCTTCCATGGATGGAAGTTGTTTAATTAAGCTAGCTACTCTCGATCTGTATGACTTGCATTGACTTTGCCATGGTAAAAAACCTGATCTTTTGTTGTGCTTAGCTCAATTGCTCAAACCAGTAGAAAGAGTAGTAGAAAATAATCTGGGAGAAGCAGTGGTGGTACTGTTTTTGTCGGCAGAACATTTTGGCTGGTGAAATGCCTATATCCTGTTGGAATTATGATTAAAGTTTGTAGCTTTGGATCGTAGTAGCTCCTGATCAAGTTGTGTTTTATTTGCACATCTCTTTCCTAGGAAGAGAGAGCTTAGCAATATGGAGTTTATGAGCTGATACTACAAGTGAACCGTCGGTGGGAAAAGACCAAGAAAATTTCCCTGTTGTCACCTTGAACTCTGAAGAGTTTCGGGATCTCGATGATTATAGTAGCCTCATCAGCATGAGAAATTTCTCGAAATTGGAAATTAGTATACAGCACTGTCAAACGAGAGATTCTCAGCAGAAGCGTGCATTAGAAACTTCCGTCGGTTCTAACTTCTGAATTATTGTCCCAAGAACAGGAAAAAATGTAGCCCTGTCATCAAACCCAATAAAATTCTCGTGTTAGTACAGTATGCTATAACTATCTAGAAAATATGAAGCATCATGTTGGTTGGGTAGACCATGTTACTTTGTTTACGTATCAGTACTATCTACGTATAAAAAACCGTATCTACACAGTTAAACTATTACTACAAACTTTAACAAAGTATTTTTTTTCTTCACCGATCATACCAAACTTACTGAGTACTGGGTAATTCGCCATAGAAAAACTCTTATGGCACATCAGTAGTAAAATGTAGCAATTGTCAAACGACAGTGTTCGCTGGAGTAGTTAGCAAAACGAAAAATAAATTGGCAACTACAACAGTTGAAAACTGTCGTACTTGGTTGATGCCATGTTTACCTCTGAACATGGGAGAAGCTAATCACAACCACCTAATCTGACTATTTTAGTCGCACGTCTTTGAGACAGATTCCCCGGATCATGCTTGCCTGGTGCCCAATTAGCTGCACACCGATGCGATTAATTTCCGCGACGGGATTAGCAAAATTAGGCCCTAAAAATTCGCACTTTGTGGCCGTTTCGAGACACGGCTGAAAGCTGAAGCTTAGTTGGCAGTTTGACTATACCTGAATGAAAATTGAAAAAAAGCCTTGTCAAACATCACATTAATCTAAGTAACTATCATTAGCTGTGGTCTACATCTCTAATAATCTCATAGTAGACTGCATTACCATGTCCAAACAATGAAAAAATGGAGGAGGTCAGAAGTGAAAAAGGAAAACCAGAAAGCATATATAGGAGGCTCACACTTGGCGTTGTCGGTGCTTAGTCAATTGGTCACCACCTGCACTGCAGGAAAAGGTCGTCTACCTAGGCCCGTTCTTCAAAACGAAAAAAAAAAGATTAACGTGGGCATATGCTTCATGAATCATGAGCTTGTAAACGATGTGATTTTCATAAAAACTTTTTGTAAATATTTTTCTAAAAAAGGCTTTAAATATACTTTTTAACTTTATAATAGTTAATTCATCTATTTGCACACTCAAATAACGACCACAAAATTATTGAGCTATTCAACCGTTTAGCAATTCAGAAAAAAAAATTGCAGGTACCACTACTACTAGTAATGGTAGTACTAAGATCATGCCTTGCACACAGCTGGAAGCCTGGAAGGAAGACAATGACGACTTCGACCACGAACTCTACTTTGTTTTGATTAATCCATCAGAAAGTACGAATTAAATTTGAAAATATACTGTTTATCCAAATTTTTTTCAGAAATATTCGAGATGAATTTTTTTTACAAATATAACATCGATCTCGCGCAACCGTTATGCGAAAATGACGTAGACATGACGTCACCAGCGGTATCGCACGATAAAAGCGCGAGACCGTGCAGTATCGCGCGGTATTGACACGAGATCGCGCGGTCTCACGGAAGCAAAGAGCGAGTCCGCTCGGTATCGCTGGTTGAAGCAGCGATACCGGCATGGCAGTCCCGGCCGTCAATGGTTAATTACCTAATTAACTATTAACTAATAATAATTATCTTAATTAACAATTAATTAATCACAAATCAAGATAATTAATTACTAATTAACTGGCATGTCAATGCGGTATCGCTCTTTCAATCAGTGAGACCGTTTGGTCTCGCTCTTTGGTTCCGCGAGACCGTGCGGTCGGCGCGAGAGACCGTGCGCTCTCGCGCTTTCACCGCGCGATACCGTTCGTGACATTACGTCCATGTCATTTTCGCGCAACGATTACGCGAAATCGACGGTATATTTCTATAAAATAATTTGCATCCCGACTATTCTTAAAAAAATTAGATAAACAATATATTTTTAAAATTTAATTCCAGAAAGTACTCGTAGGAGGAAGTTGTTCTTGGAGAAAGGTGAAAAAAGAGAGAGAGGAAGAGATGGTGTGTAAAAAGGGAAACGATTGAGGGGAGAACGAGAAGGTTGTTGAGACTGTCAGGGTTTCAGAAACCTTCCGTGATCGCAAAGTAAATGCAGGCAGCCACGCACGAGGGGCTCTGACTTTACAACCTTGGCAACCCTATCTCAAGAACGATCCATGGCGAATTGGCGATGGCGCAATCGAGAAGCAGCACATCGAGATCGAGTATAACGAGAGGGAGAGAGAGGTCCCCATCGTTTGATTTATTTCCTAATAAGTCAAAACGGCTTATTAGAAAATAAAAATGAATTTGTAGGTAAAACTTTTATAAATGTGTTCTTGGTAACTTAAAAACCAATATTGAAAAAAAATATGTTACAAATATCTCAAAATCAATCTTAAAATTAAGCTTGAAAATTTAATATTTGGCTTTTTCTTTGACTGATTAGGCTATCCGATGGGAGCAGAGAGACGATTTCAGAGGTGACCGAATCGGCTACTTCCGCGGAATCCTTGGGCCAAATCTGCTGCGCCCAAACTTGCGATGGGCCCATCTTGAATAGCTTGTGTTTGGTATGGGCCGTGTAGCATTAGGCCACTATCAGCCTATATGGGCTTCCAATTCAACAGGTAGAAATTAGTAGGGCCAGTTTTACCAAATAGAATTTTTTTTTGAGGGAATTTCATCAAATATCCAGCTCACCGAATTGCGCTATGTTAGCAAACCAATATTGTATAAGAGGTATCTCTAGCTTTCCAAAGATTTGGTAGTTTATACTCATAATATTCATCTCATCTCATAAAAGCTCTTTCGAAACGATGGGATTGTGAAAACAAAAGAATATGAAAAAACACATGATGTTAACATGAATGCATGCATAAAACGGATGATTGTAAACACATAAAAAAACAGGAATAAATAATCGTTACGATTAGACCGCCGAAAAAATACAAAAATCTTAGGAGAGATAAAGACCATCGTTGAATAAACTTCTGACAGCACCATCGTTGAATAAACTTCCAACAACAGCATTTGTGTATAAAAAAATGTATTTTTCTATACAGGTAAGGTGGATATGATGATGCAAATGAAATTGGAGCGATGAAAAGGGAAATATGGATTTGGTTCAGGTTCTCGAGATAGGCAATGACCTTACATCCTGTTTGGCTGGGGTGAAAATAGTAATCTAGCCTACACGACTATGTCGGCATAAAGTCATGGTGAGGTAGTTGGGATTAGCTGTTGGCTCATGTGGCTTGTATTGTCTCTCATTCTCCCCTTTTGAGAGGATTGTATTTATATCCAACTAGAAAATAGGCGTGCTAGTTGGCGCGCCGATTAATAAAGCCTGTGGTGGTATTGTTGGTCATGTTCGAGATACATAAATTGATCATTTTTTTTTCTTGAGAGATTTGAAGACTATACAAATGGAAGCAAAGAGACCATAAAAAAAGAAAATATTAGAATGAAATTCACCTCCAGAACACATAGTTATATAGTTATAGTACCCACTGGAAAACATTTAGTTAGACATATTCCACAAAGTCAAGTTGGAGTGAGTAGTGTAAGATAAGTCAATTGGTCACATGGATAGACGAATATATTTGAAGTTCATATACTTAAGAGCTAGGGAGATTGAATGTATGGGGTTATCTACATAAATAGTTAATTCTAAAATATATATGAAATGGAATATTTGTGATATTCCTATTTAAAAAAATATTATGGAAATGTATAATTCTCAACAATATATGTTATAAAGTGGCAACAAATCCTAAGTGATTACTACAGTTGGATCGCTCTTTCAAATAAAAAAAGCTTAGGGTCTTTAAGTAAATACCTCTATACGCAAGTTTTAAGTGGATCAACATATTAGGAGGGGGGGGGGAGGAGGGGTACATCCTTTTATAAAGTGGCAACACATCCTAAGTGATTTCTACTGGATCGATCTTCCAAATAAAGAAAAGCTTAGGGTCTTTAAGTATATACCTCTATATGCAAGTTTTAAGTGAATCGGCATATGAGGGATGGGGGGGGGGGTACATCCTTTTAATCCCATCTAATCGAAATGTTCTAGATGTTGTGTTGTTAAGGTATTACCTTTTCTTTTAAAAGCTGTTAAGGTACTACTTGCTTTTAGAATTATCACATAACATTGTAGTTTTCTATTTTTCTTGTTCTTATGTATTTTTTCTTTAGACAAAATCCAAGATTTATTTGATAAGACATGGGCGTCACGTGGCCCAATCAAAAGACGACGTAACCGCCGGCTTTAGATTAGTAGATATGGGCCTTTTGTCTAAGTATAACTCAAAAGTTAAGTTAGGATACAAATCCAAATAGCCCTAGTCATTCTGTCATAGAACTATGTTTTTCTTTTGCAGTTGGGGACTCATTTCTTCTTACTAGGTTAAGACTATCTTTATTTTGAGGTTTTGTTTCATAGGAATCAATATTCGGTATTCACATGTCTGCAGGGCATCTCAAATTTAGTAATTCCTTTCGTCTCAAATATAGCTACTTCACTGTACAAATTTAAACTATTTAGTAATCCCTCTGTCTCAAATATTGCTAACTTTATAGTAAAAAATTAAACTAAAAAGGTAGCCATACTTTAGGATAGAAAGACCAAAAGGAAATTATCCATGATATTGGATCTCATGCTAAAATTTCTCCAAAACTGACATGGATTGAGGCATTCCAAATGAATTTAATAGGATTCACTAACGTTCAAAACTTTGTTATAAGGGGCCATACAGGGGAAAAATTCTATGAGATTGGAATCCTAAAAAAAATCTTATTTCCTTTAAAGGAGCCATATAATGTATGCATCATGTGGTTTAGTGAGAAAGAAAGGAGCCATATAGTTTGACTGTAAATCGGAATAAGATCTGGAATAATGATCTACATATATGTTTAAACTAATTTGACATTTTGAGTGAGCACCCACTCCACTTTAACCAGAAGAATCTGGTCATTGATCTGGTCTCTGATTAGATGGGTTATAAAGCATGACACTGATAATTTGTATTAAATAAATAGTAAAATATACGATTGGAAACATCACGGACTCTTTACTGTCAGTTTTTTGTTTTCAAAATTTAAATATCAAAATTCGGAACGAATAAGTATGAAGCTGTAAGTTGCAACCTTCTTGAACTCTCACTTTAATATACTATTATTATTACCAATTTAATTTAAGAAATTGTAACTGCCGACCGGGGCGGACTCATTTTTAATCTTACGCCACCACATTTAAAAAATAACCAACACATTTAATACATACCATCAATAACACGGGTTACCGACATGCGTACAACGAGCCGTATTTTTTTTCCCTTGCATCATATACTCCGTATCAAATTATTTCGTTTACTATCTGATGCGTGACGATCATAAAGTTCTAAGCACTATATTAAACTAAATAAATCGAGCTATTAATAGTGCCTTGGCCTAGGGTGCAAGCTAAGTTTTTCTTTATTTTTTCCTTTTCTAGTTACGCCAATCGGTTATATTCCGTTACCTTTCCCTTCCCTTCTTTCCAGTAGTTTCCACCTTTCCCGCATCTTCCGCCGTGGGGAAGGGAGCAATCGGCAAGCCAATCCAATCCGGTTGCTTCTCCTCCAATCCAACCTCGTCGGCGGCGGCGGCGACCCGCGCCGCGCAGGTGAGGCCTCCTCGCGCTCCCCCTCCCGCTTCCGCCGCCGCCGCCGCTTGGGTTGCCCGTCGATCATGCGTCCCGCGGATTGGGGGCTCGGTTTTTTTGTATTTGATCTGGTTTGCGTGGAGATTAGGGGCGATGTACGGGGTGGATTTTTGGTTATGGGTTGGATTGGATGGGAGAGATCGTATTTCGTATCGATGCTCCGTTTGGCCTTAGGTTTTGTATTTAGTGGATGGCTCGAGTCCAAGCGTAGAAAAGAGAGAAAGAAGTGATTCGGAAGTTCTATGTTGTTGTTTCGATGTAGATGGAAAAGTGTATTGCGCATTTATTGTTTTGGGATTACTAGCAAAAGTTTCATGCTCATTTGTCTCTTGCTTGTAAATTTTGATGGAACAATAGAGAGAAGACACAGGGACCAGCTAAGCTGTGCATCCTTGTTGGTGATGGTTTTTTACAAATGATGAATAGCCGCCTATCAGCAAAATTCTTTCATTTTACAGTTGCTGCATTTGGAATTTGATTGAACAATTATCTCCTTTTGTTTTGGTCAAGTCATGGAACTGGTAGTGCCTTGCATTCTGAAAAGGGGCTCTAGATTACTGTACCTCATTTAAGATAATTTGGCAGCAGTACAATATTATCCTATATATATTGTGATATGTTCAATTAATACTGTAACACTTATATGTACAATATTATCCTATATATATTGTGACTGTTCATGCTTGTACATTGTTCAATTAATACTGTCACACTTATATGCATCTCTGTTTGTGTTCCTCATTAGGCTGTTGAGTTATCACGTATTTGATTATGGATCTGCCATTGATGGCTGCTAAAGCCTATAAGTACAAAGCAGAACTACTTGTTAAGGACTACCTGCTAGCAGATTCGTATGTTCCATACGCTTCTGTGCTTGGCGGAATTCTGATGTGCAAGTTGGTAATGTCACTTCTGACTCTCACTTTTCTGTTAATTATCATCATTCTACTGTGTACCTGTGCAATAACATGTTCATAGTTGTGCGTATGTGTATACTCAAAGAGAATGCCAACATCTATGCCATTGCTCTTTTGCATTGGAATGTAAGACCTTTTTTTTTCATTCACTGGTTTTATTTGTTCCATTAAAATCATGGTCAATGATGATGGCACATAATTAATATAGCATATTATTTCCAACATCCATTTCATAGTCCTTGTAATGGTTTTGTTATCTTGACTATTGTGTTCTTTTGCTAGCTCAGTCATATGATTTCACACGCTTTATCAGTTCATTCTACTTCAAAGGCTATGGTTCTCTCACAAAGATGCAAAAGGTTGAATGGAATAACAGGTCAGCAGCATTAACCAACTTAATTGCCAAGTTCCTACATCCCACTCTATTATTATAAGCTTCTGATGATACATCTTCTGACCCTTTGTTACTATAGGGGCATGTCCACCGTCCATGCAATATTCATTACACTTATGTCAGCATACTTAGTCTTCTTCTCGGGTTTATTCTCTGACCAGCAGGATGGACCAGTAACATTTAGAAGTTCGAGCCTCTCCAATTTCACGCTAGGGGTATACATATGCAATTACTTTATTGTCCTGTGACTTGTGATATTTCATTATACTTAGTTACTTGAATCTCATGTTTTGCTAGGTCTCAGTTGGGTATTTCATTGCGGACCTTGCCATGATACTATGGTTTTACCCTTCACTCGGTGGAATGGAGTATGTAAGTAAACATTTTTCATCTTATTTTTACCCTCTCTTCAGTTTCCCTCCTAACTGACTAACCTAGGTCCGTTGCCCTCCATTTGACTCCTGCAAACTGCATTATTTGTCATTAGCCATTACCAACTTACTCTTGGCTGTCTTTTGTCAGCTTGTCCACCATGTATTGTCACTTACTGCTGTAACGTATACTATGCTTTCTGGGGAAGGACAGTTATACACATACATGAGTCTCATCTCAGAGACTACTACACCTGGAATCAACCTAAGATGGTAACTGAGTATACAAATATGTTGCATAGAATTTTGTTTTGGTATCATCTTCAATCCATCAGTCCATCTAAACTGCTATTCTCTCCCCTTTGTGTTATCAAGGTTCCTTGATGTTGCTGGAATGAAAAGATCCAAAAGATACGTTGTTAATGGAGTTGCAATGTTTCTTACTTGGCTGGTAAGAATAAAGTTCTAAACTAGTTGTGTTGTGGCAGAATGTATTGTTCTGCACTGACTATAATTAAATGGGAATTATGTGATCTATGCATACATTTTCGTGAAAGCATTAGTCTTTAATTACATCTGAACTTTTCAACTGTAATATTGTTTTATTTAAATTTTTGTGATTTCGAATTTCTGCTAGCCTTGGAAGCAGTTGTCTTGCTAGTTCGGATTTGTACATATGTTCAAACAAATGCTTGTTTTCCAGTGAGGATAATATTGGCACATAGGTTTATTGGCTACCAAGTGAGATATATTGAATTATTCTAAGGGAAAATGATCCTTCCTAACTATGGGAGTTTTAAGACTAAACTACCAAAGTTGTATTTGAACACTCAGGTTTACTTAAATCTGTCGCTAAATCGATAATATGGTTTTTTACTATATTTTGGAGCTTCAAGTACCTTGGTCTGCTAACAATGAAAGAAACTCCTTTGTGCAGGTTGCAAGGATAATTTTGTTCATGTACTTGTTTTATCAGATCTTTTTACATTATGATCAGGTACATGGTAATTCTTCTGGATTCAATGTACATGATGGCTATCAAACACATATTTCTGACTTGATACTTGTTCGCATACAGATTAAGCAGATGGAGACCTTTGGTTATCTTCTGGTTTGTGTTGTGCCTGCCATACTGTTCGTGATGAATATGATATGGTTTTCCAAGATCTTAAGGGGCCTCAAGAAGACACTGGCCAAGAGGCATTGAGTGGGGCAAGGGGTATGCATGTACAGCCACGACAAACCACCTATCTGTAAATTCACTCAGCAGGCCAGCAGCCTATAGCTTCTCATTAGTCACGATGGCTAATCCTGGTAATATCAGCTTGGCCATTAAGATCCAGATTTATGATTGAATGCCCAGCTTTTTATGCATGGATGATATATTAATTTGTATATATGTTCCGCTATGGCTGTATGTTCTTAATACCCATCTTCTTTTTCTCGGTATAAATGATTATATCTTAGTTTTAACTTAAACAACTATTTGCCCCAATTTCAGTCACATTGTCAACACATTGCTGTAATTTGCCATCAGCTTTGGCCATCATTCCCAAGAATAGTTTGATCATCAACTTTTAGTCTCCCTGGACTAAACTGCCTTTCTTTAGATCTGGCTTCACAATGATGCCCGAGTTTTTAAAACATGTATAGGCTGAAGAATTTTGGAATTTGGAATTTGGAATCAAGAAAGTTTTCAAAAGGTTATCTTTTGTAGACATGTTCCATATAACTCTTTATATTCTACTGATCCTATGTGGGTTCCAACAAGGAAAGCAAAAAGTAAGAGATGGAGCCTGAAATATAACACAATTTCTAGTACAATCAACAAAACCAAGTGCCTGTAGGATTAACATTCCTTCAATTAACTAACTCAAACAGATGAACAAAAAGGGTGCAGGTGTCACAAGTAAATCAAATGATCCCATGAGATACCAGCTAATGAGATGCTGGGGAAGTGCTCCTTGCAATTCAACTTCCATCATGTGGGATATGTAGGACATACAAACTGCCAGAAACATTGAAGCAGTTAAATAGCTCCATTTTAATTAGTATCACAATATGAGTACATTAGCTTATGCACCTCCCATAGTCCCTTCCCCTTTTATTTGGCACCTTCACCATGATAATAATATTTCATTATCTGCACCATTAAGTGCCTTCCATCAGATAGCATATAGCTCAAGCAAGTTTCCAACTAAGAATGCCTTTAAATTTATTTTCTTGAGTACAGCTTTCTAAAGCTTATATAAGTAGTCCTAATTCTCCTCTTCCTGATCTATCACACACAATATGCATTCTTTCATTCACTTGTCCATTCTTCTTTGCCTCCTATCCACAACCCTCATTTCCTATGCAAAAGATAGCAAAGCCCATAGCAGTGTGGTCCTTGGCCTTAGCCATGTTAGGTCTCTATCTGCTCCATCCATGGTGATAATAAACTCCACAAGATTTGACTTCTTGGACATCATAGAACCAGTAACAACATATACAGATGGCTACCTTCTTTCCCTAAACCTGGGCATGCCCCCACAGGTTTTTCAGGTGTACTTGGACACAGGGAGTGACCTCACTTGGGTTCCTTGTGGCACCAACTCCAGCTACCAGTGTTTGGAGTGTGGCAATGAGCATAGCACCTCCAAGCCAATTCCATCCTTCTCCCCATCTCAGTCCTCTTCAAACATGAAGGAACTATGCGGCAGCCGCTTCTGTGTCGACATCCATAGCTCCGATAACTCCCATGACCCCTGCGCTGCAGTGGGTTGCGCCATTCCTTCCTTCATGAGTGATCTATGCACTAGACCCTGCCCTCCTTTCTCCTACACCTATGGTGGTGGAGCACTGGTCCTTGGCTCCCTTGCAAAGGACATTGTAACACTCCATGGAAGCATATTTGGCATTGCCATCCTCTTGGATGTCCCTGGCTTCTGCTTTGGCTGTGTTGGTAGCTCCATAAGGGAGCCTATTGGCATTGCAGGGTTTGGCAAGGGCATACTCTCCCTGCCATCCCAGCTAGGGTTTCTTGACAAAGGATTCTCTCATTGCTTCCTAGGATTCCGGTTCGCGAGGAACCCGAACTTCACCAGCTCGTTGATCATGGGTGACCTCGCGCTGTCTGCGAAGGACGACTTCCTCTTCACCCCAATGCTGAAGAGCATCACTAACCCAAACTTCTACTACATTGGGCTAGAGGGTGTCAGCATTGGAGATGGTGCCGCCATTGCTGCTCCTCCCAGCTTGAGCAGCATCGATTCCGAAGGCAATGGCGGGATGATCGTCGACACTGGGACGACATACACTCACCTCCCTGATCCATTCTACACCGCAATCCTATCATCCCTTGCCTCTGTCATACTCTATGAAAGATCTTACGACCTCGAGATGAGGACGGGGTTTGATCTCTGCTTCAAGATCCCTTGCACACACACCCCATGCACACAGGATGAGCTGCCTCTGATAAACTTTCACTTCCTCGGCGATGTGAAGCTCACGCTGCCTAAGGACAGCTGCTACTACGCGGTCACCGCGCCCAAGAACTCGGTGGTGGTGAAGTGCTTGCTGTTCCAGAGGATGGACAACGATGACGACGACGACGATGTTGGTGGCGCGAATAATGGGCCAGGAGCAGTTCTTGGAAGCTTCCAGATGCAGAATGTTGAGGTCGTCTACGATATGGAGGCAGGGAGGATTGGGTTTCAGCCCAAGGATTGTGCCCTTCACTCCTAGTGACGACGTCGTTGGAGAAATCTATTCGTGATACTTTTCATTCTATCCCTTTAGCGCACGATCGAACGGGGTTTCAGGTGTTCTTGGCCATTTTTATTTCAGTCGAGCTGCTTTGTGTGTGTTAATGGTACGAGTGGCCGTACGAAGTCACTAGCAAAGAGAAATTGTTAGTGGGGAGTTGATGACGAGAAAGCAAAGGGATCACACTCATGTAATGCGAAACTGCCACTTCTGTTTTAAGTTCAAAATAAAGGCGTGCTTTATGTGTTGGAATAACGGTCGAGCTAGTGTGTACATCACAGTTGTTTCAGAAGTGTATATGCTTTCGACGTTTGATGATAGACGGCTCAATGTGCAACTGATAATCAATATTTTCTCCCTTAGCTTCCGGTACGTGATGATTCGTGTGCATCTGAATATCATCACACCTTGTGTTTGTGATCATCTGGTTGTATCAGACGGCTTACGGAAGATATGTTCTGCTGTTGGATTGGGTTGGGGTCTTGGGGAATGGATGCTGAGTGCCACTCTGTGTTTGTTTCACTATCCTAATGTGTTCCGTTTAGTTCTCTGTCTTCCACGTGACGATCAATGTTTTTCTCCCTTAGCTTTTGTTCGGTGATTCGTGTGTATGTCAAGTATACGCCTATCCCGGTGTGAACTTTGGCTTTCAAAACCCTGTGTCTCAACGAACACCAGCAAGTCGTTGTAGTATAGTGGTGAGTATTCCCGCCTGTCACGCGGGTGACCCGGGTTCGATCCCCGGCAACGGCGAACTGTTTTTTTTTTAGCCTCCGTGCAGAACGAACGGCAGAAACGTGTCTCTACCAGTCTACCTTCGCCGCGGGTAAAGACTGCCAGTAGTAGAGTTGTCTTGCCCGTGGCGTGTGGGTGAGTCCGCGTTCCGTAATCCGTGGGTGCCCCTCGTCGTCGTCGGCACGTCGGGAACTAGCGAATCGCTGTGCGCGAGGGCCACGCGAACCGTGTGCGTGCGTGTTGCGTGGTGCTGTGCATGCGCGCGGCGCGGAGGTATGTGGGGGTGGGTGGGAGAAGGGCGGGGGCGGGCATGGGCATTTGGCAGACAGCGCGTGCGTGCCGCGCAACAGAGGGGTCGTTGGCGGCGGCCCCGCGCTTTCTTCCCACGACCCACAACCTGAGTGCGCTGCCGCTGCTGGGAGCCTGGCCTAACATACATATGCTTTGTGCAAGGGTGCCCGGTGGCACTGTGGCGGCGCCAGTACAGTCGTTAGTCGACACCCTTGGCTACTGATGACGCGCGAGGTGGGGTCGTTGCGGGATGACACCGGACCGGACATCCCCCATAGCAACGATAACCCTGGTGGTATACGTACTCTCTCCGTTTAAAAAAAAACAACGGGATTTGATCCCTCCTAATATAACGAAAATGTTTTTTTATAAAGGGAGTATACTGGTATGTATCTTTCCGAACTTATCATAGCGCTTTTTTTTTCTCTTCTTTAGCTTCTTTAGAGTGCGTTTGGTTCCAAGCTATACTTTACCATCATTTGTTTTTTTAATAATGGAATATAATATCTCGGCTTTTACTCAAAAGAGCTACAACCAATTATTACATAGTAGCTTTCAAGAACATAGTGTAACTCTAAATGAATAGAACATACCGAAGAGAAAAACAAAGAAACCAGCCTAACGTAAGGAGATCACAATTATTAAAGTCTATTTGTAAATCTCCAACCATAATTGGTAAAAAGTTGCATAACCTTAGTCTCCAACTTTCGGCATGCAACATTCAGAAACTCTTCATCTTCATCACACCTTTGTAGTTGTGCCCAAAATCGAAGCCAATGAGTTGCCCTGAAAATGACCTGCATATAAAAAAATGATGGTGATTTGTCAAAAACCATATCGTTTCTACTCAGCCATATTAACATCATTTGTTAATAAATATTATCACACTCACTTAAGGTGATTAAATTTTTTTATCACACTTCAACAAGTTTAAGGGAATCTTGTCACAGAGTCATAGATGTGTGGGACTTAGCTTATTGGAAGAGTCTCTTGTCACAGTTGTAGCTACAACTAACAACTGGCAAGATAATCAAACTTGTCTAACTTTAAGTGTAGCAAACTGTAATAAAATATGGCTTGTAACCGAACACTCCCCAATAGTGTCTTGCCTTCAAGCACCAAGCTTCACTTCACTGCAGTGATTGGCTTAATTGCTCAGTCCGGTCAGCCAGCTCTCGTGCGTGGATCGGAGGAAGCTCGTGATGCGGGAAGAAGCACCGCCGGAGATGAGCCAGCGGCTCCTCCTTGCCATCCATCGCACATTTGCGCGCGTTGCTCGATATTTGGGTGATTTTCACGATTAGCTACCTTGTTAATTACACTATGCTTTTGTTGTCCGTGAACCCTTTGTTCTAGTGCCATGCTAAGAGCATGCCAATACTTCCCCACCTTAGTGTTGGACTACACAAACTTTTTCCCCCTGCTTGGTCAATAATTTGTTACATATTATACCAAAATAAAAATGATATGTTAGATATGCCAAGTCTGTGCTTGTTTGGATATTGGAGATAATGATGCCTTGCAGTCTTGCACGTATACTGCTACTCCCTCTTGATATTCCACGATCGGACTGACAGGACAACGTTATGGTTTAGTAGAGGTTTTGCCAATTGCCGTACATGGGGAAAATAAGAATGTATTGCCTTATTCAAGAAATGAAGCACCTAAGTCGTTGTAGTATAGTGGTGAGTATTCCCGCCTGTCACGCGGGTGACCCGGGTTCGATCCCCGGCAACGGCGAACTCTTTTTTTTTTTTTTTGGCTCTTGTAGAGCTCAGGGCCTCAGGCTCTCCGTTCAACGGAGGGAGTATGATCTAACCTCTTTTTAGTAGCAGAAAAACTATAAATCGAAAATTATCGTATAACAAAGAAATTAGTGATATCTAGTAGAGCCTCTCGTAGGCAAAATTGCTATCGCAAATTCGCAGCTACACCAGTGAAGGCAATAACAAAGAAATTAACAGTATACAATACAGTCCAAAAAAGTTGAGCTCTTTGATTTGCCGTTTACTAATTCAGTGTCATTGTACAGTTCGAACACGTACCATCGAACTTATTAATATACCTTAGTGCTCCCATTGGCCAATTGATATACATCGAACTGGAACAGTTTTTCCCTGTGCCATTCAAATGTTTTGGCAGACGGAGATTGGTTTTATCGCAGTAATGGAACGCATGCACTATCAATCTATCCATATAGTTTCATATCATGGTGAAAAATGGTGGCGTGAATTGGATCATCCGTATTGTCCGTCTCCAAATCTGATAGGCATCACCATAGAATGACTGAAATTTGATCTATAGCCAGTAAGCCTGTGCCAACCGTTCCAAACAGAGTATCTCCACCTCACTGGTGTTTTTGAGCTTTTGATCGAGATGCATTCTTCCTCATCGTCCAAAATGCTGCGCGGTACCGATTCTGCAACTCAACAACAGTATAAATAAGACCATTATTACCAAATATCAAGAAGATTGGCAAAATGCACAAACAATTCATGGGTATTGAACTAGTGATGTTAGACGTCCAACAGAATTCAGTACAGCTGAAATCTCAAGTATTGGAAGCTGGCAGCTTTGAAATATTGCATACTAGCATTGTGAACATCCGCTGAGAGTACTGAGTCAGGCAGAGGCAGAGCCCTCGCTGGGACCAAAGAGGGCATTGGTCTCCCCTTTCTTAGCAAAAAAGAGCATTTAACTGCTCGAATAGTCAGATGCAGGTTGAACTGGTCCTGTGTCGTAGTAATTCTGTAAATTGTATCCTTTAGATTGGCCTTTCATGTATTTTGGCTCACGCTCCACCACTAACTGATACATTCAACAACTGAATTTGGACAACTAGTCTCCTAGCACTCCTAATACACCTGTTGAATTTACTATGCAACAGTTGAACACTATATGAGCCTACAAGGGATTGAGGAACAAGTGGACATCTAGAAGTCCAAATGACCAAGTTTCCAACTGCAGCAAACAGGACTATCACCTTTAAGCTTTCACTGTGCCATTCTAAATATTTGCCATAAATTCAATCACTTCCTAGATATTTGAAGATTAAACCACAGTGAAGACTGTTGAGATTAAAAGATTACCTGCATCATTGATTTCATATTTGCAGTGTATGTGGTATCTATCATTTTCTCCACCTGAAAACCACAAATCAAAGTAATCCATTCACATATTTTTGCAGTGAGGTGATGCACTTTCTGTCTAATCATAACCCTTCACTCTTTTTTTTTTACAACAATGCATATATATAATAAACATGTATTGCACTTTTTTTTGCAAGATACAAGTGTACAAATCCAACGTATTGGTGCACTATGCATATGCATATGCATAGTTTGGAGTTTCCTCAATTATAGCCCAAAACTTTTTTTTTTTTGCAAAACACTCACCTCCATCACAAATCCATAATGGTAAGCAACTCTTTTCACATCTTCCAAACTCAGTTCAATAGACATATCCTGTGTTTAAGGAGATAAATTAAGTTCCTCAAGACATAGTAGCACCTTCAAGGATTCAATTAGCATAGCATTCATTCATTTAACTAGTATAATAAGGGGAGAGAACTAATTACATCATCTGGTCCATAGGAGTCAGCGAAGTGATACAGAAGCGGACCCAAATTTATCCAGACCTGTTGGTTGAAATTGCATAATTATCAATGACAGATAAGAAACAGTAAATAAACAACATATACCGAATTATAAATTTCCCCGTAAACTGACTCAAAAAAACATTAGCACTGATTCATCAAGAATAGTTTATCAGAGTTTAATCCTATAAAAAGAGACTCACCCCACCATCCTTGAGAACTTTTGATATGATCTCTATATATTCAACGATATTGTGTGCCGTATCCAAGAAGAAGCATGTTACAACAGCATCCCATGAAGCTGGAGCAAAATATGAGTATTGTGAGAATGTCAAGAAGGCAAAAAACCCGTAGTTACCAATCATACATATCTGAACTAAAAGCAGAACAAATTAACACATCAAGGTCAGAATTAAAGTATTAGACTTCAAAATGACTTCAACCAATAATCATCAGTTTCAGAGTTATTGCATTGCATGCCTCAATAGCCTACAATATTAATTTGAGGAGCTCATTCCTTCTCCATAATACATAAAATCAAGGACCTGGCTTGCAACTGCCTCCTACTTCATTTCTAAGAAAATGCCTATCGTTTGCAATTTAGTTTTTGACGAACGTTAAAGCAATACTCTCACCTTGATTTATTTAATGAGCATTACAAAATAAATCCAAGCAAGCTAACAAATGAACAATAACAGTAATTAATATCCCCCCTTAAAAAATGTACTTCGTATGTATGACAAGAAACAAGACCACCACAAAAGAACAACTCTTTTCCCTTGTTGGCCATGATTTAAAATCGAAACAATCTGACAGAAACAAAACCAGCACAAAATTGTCCTCTTTTTCTGGGGTTCCATCAGAACACATCCATTCTCATTGTGAATTGGTTCTGTACAATTGTCACTCTATTTATATATGCTTTAGACTAACCCCAATGCA
Source organism: Oryza sativa Japonica Group (assembly GCF_034140825.1). Taxonomy (NCBI): domain Eukaryota; kingdom Viridiplantae; phylum Streptophyta; class Magnoliopsida; order Poales; family Poaceae; genus Oryza; species Oryza sativa. The sequence continues at coordinate 25,440,191 of NC_089039.1, forward strand.
AAAAATCTGTTCGAAACGTATCTGTGTTTTTGAATTGTTATTTAATCCCACCGCTTCCAGTTTCTGGCATGCTTTCATTGGGCCACACAAGATTCAAAGGGCAAATGGTACTACAATATTACAATTTAACAAAAAGAGCTAAGTTGAGTGATGCATATCCCTTTATAAGGAAGCCAGGTTAAAATTAATTAACTCATTTTGATTAGTTTATAAGGAAACCAGGTCATCTTACATTCTTGGCTTTCTTCATTGTAGACCTCTACAAAATCACCAGCACACATAGAAAATCCTTCTGTGATCCCTGAGCTGTCAAAAGAAAAGAAGGCAAACATAAGATAAATATGTAGCATAACAAGAGATAACGGACAGTTTCTCTCCTTTTGCAAGGAACATAAGTAAACATTTCTACCTACAGCACAAATAGTACTGAATGACTGAAACAAGCTGAAGCATCAAACTTGAATTCTAGAATTGAATGAAGTTTAGATTCAGGATTCAAACGAAACTGCACAATTAACTAATCATTCAAATATTACAACATCCAAACATAGAATATTTGTAGGTTCTGCAAATAGTCCAGATTTAAATAGGGTGTTTCAATTTCTCTAATCAAATGCTCTTACATAGCCATTTTTGTTGATTTCATATGAAGCTCTTGTAAATATAGAATCATAAATGGTAAATTACCTATAAATGTAATCAATATATTTATGTTTTCATCAACCGTGACGTCCTATATGCACATTATATTATACAAAACTAAGGTCATACGCTATCAAGTGTACAGAGCGATGAATTTTAACACAGCATTTGCAAGCATACTGGTGCTTATGAGAAAAAACAAGGTGCTTTATTACCTTGAGGGGTGAATATCAGGAAATGAAACAGGGCGAAGTTGATCATTGTCTGAAAGAGAATTGCAGTTGCTGTGTATCCAAGGATATATAGTCCACTCATTGGTTTCTTGCGTGCTGATAAAACATGACCAAATATTATTGTGTGATGAACAACTTGATAATGTAAGGTGCTAGTTTTTTTTTTAAAAAAAATATGTATAGCTTAGATTGACCTACTGGTTTAGAATGAAACTTGAACAAATCATCATGTAATACGAGAACTCGTTTCCCTGGCTCACAAAACCTGTTCAAGAGTTAAAACAAGGGTAATTTTCAAGAATATATGATATCAGCTCATTCACAATTTATTTGAGCTTTTTTTCTTTTACCCAGAGTGGATATCTCCAGAGCCAATCTCCCAAGCCCAGCACCAGGAACTAAGCATGAAGGAGGCCTATGAAGTTCAACAAATACACAAGTCAATGATTGATCAAGAATGAAGCTTCAAGCAACTTCCATTTGTATATGAGGTTAAAGGAAATGCTTGCATAAACTATCCACAGTAAATGTGTGGTGTGAGAGGGGACGAGATGTCCTAATATTTATCCAATTCAGAATCACAGGGCATGGGCATGGCAGGCGGCCATAGCCGCAGCGGTTTTTCTTTCATCACAGCCCCTCGCATCGTGTATAGCCATGGAATGGAAGGCAAGTCGTTCGAAAACAGCAGGTAGGAAGCATCAGGTGGGCCCACTGGTCGGACGGCAGGGGCGAGTGGTGAACAGCGGAGGAAAGTCGCTGCAGCTGAGGAAAGCGTGTGGTAAACAGCTGCGCCGGCCCACACCACAGTGAGACGTGGTAAAAATGAGGATGACGTGGATAACAGCGGGATCAAACACGCCATGCTGAAGTCACGTGAATCGCTCTCGTGCGAGAAGAATGCCCTTGTCTTTAATTACCCCGATTTTGAAAACAAGATCACTACCCAGAACAAGGTAAAAAAGTATGGTAGTTCTAAATTATTGTCATAACACAGGGATAAGTCAAGTTTACCTCTCCTTGCTTCGGTTAGGAAATAGACGATTAAGCTCCTCCAGGATGGGCTTATAGCACTCATCACGTTCCTTTTGACCCTACAACAATTTAAGTAACAAAAGGTAATATTTCCTTTCGGATTATATCATTACTTTCAGACAGAAGTTCCACTTCAAGCCAACCCAAAATTGCACAGAAAATACCTCCTGAGCCCAATCCCTGACAATATTTCTTATGATGCATCTAACCTGAATAAACCAGAATAAAATGGATTATAGAAGCTATAAACCAGACAGCATCCAAAAACATGCAAGCTGAAAAACATGTAAAATGTAGGCAAAGGTGCAAGAAACTACATCAGCAAAATATAGCATGATTGAGCACTTCCCATTATGAGGCCAAGGGGAAAAAAATGACAGGAAAAATTAACATATGATAGAAATCAGTAACACCACATATCAGGAAAGATGCCAGCTTTGGTAACAAGGCCAAGGTGCAAGAAACTACACACATGCATACAACATCAGCAAAATATGGCATGATTGAGCACTTGCTATTAAGAAGTTAAAGGGAAAAAAGAAAAATCAGCATATAATGAAAATCAGTAACATCCCCATATCAGAAAAGATGTCAGCTTTGGTAACAACTGTGGCGGTCAACCAACATGAACCTTTGGCTATCTTCTTGACGCATTGCAGTATGCTTTCTGTTCGAAATGTGTCAAATGAGAAGTTGATAGAAACACTTACCTTGTCAACATCAATTGGAGGAACATTCAACTGCAAGGATGGAGCCATGAATTGCTGCGGTATCACCTAAAATAAGATAACAAGAATTAAATAGTTCACATTTATTTATACATATCGTTATCTCCTTAAAAGTATGAGAAGAACAGATAAACAGAGAAAAATCAATGCTTGTTAGACTGAAAATTATGTGTAAATATTGTGTGATGTACTTTTTTTCTCAAAAACACAGGAGGGTTGCATTTCATTTCATTAAGAAGGAAGAAAACACTTATTGCATTCTGCCCTTTATTGCAACCAGAAGATAACCGAACGAACAGCTAGAGATAGCGAAGAACAAATGCATTCTGCCATTTATTGCAACCAGAAGATAACAAGAATGCCACATCCATGTATTACTCCTTTAGATTCATAGTGATAAAATTCAAGCATGAAAGCTAAACTATGTTCTGCATCATGCAATTATAAATTATAAGGAATACACAACAGCTTACATCTTGCAGGTGGAGCTTACATTCTCATCAGCAGAACATGCAACACAATCTGTATCTTGACAGTTAGCTGCTGCATCCATGGCTTTATCACCATTACATGATTTATCTTCAACCTGAGATGCCCCCAATTTGTCACCAACCGGCCGGGAGCAACTTTCCATGTCAACTACCTCGTCCTGTTTGATACTTACATCAGTCAAAACGTGTGATATCACCAATTTTGTACTCCCTCCAGGCTGATAATACTTGTCGTTTTAGATAAGGGTGAGGTCAAACTTTAGAATCTTTGATTATGAATCATTTTTAAAATATTTGTCTTTCAAATATGGTGACTACATGTATAGATTAGTCTTGAAAAGTACTTTAATAAAATCATATATTTATTAACACTTTTATACATATTATAATAGAAAATAATGGTCAAAGTTGTTTTTTGGAGACCGTGTCCTTGTCCAAAACGACAAGTATTATCAACCCGGAGGGAGTAGTGTATATGGCTTCAACATGGAAGCAGCCATTATTTTTAAAATTGAACAAAAAGGATCAAGACAAGACATAAGGCCTACCTTGTTGTCAGTTTCTCTTGAGAGTTCATGAGTCTTGTCGTCTTTCCTGGGGCAACCGTCTGGTTCATGCAACTCGGAATTGCTTACAGAGATAGAACTTCTAAAGCAATCACCCCTATCGACAGAATGAGCACAATCTGCATGACAATGTCCATGCATGTTCTCTGCGCAATCATGACCATCCATATCTACATGCTGACTCATGTCGAAAGGAGGCTCAAATGCCTGCAGTAATATACCTTTTAAGGATAGCATCATGTACATTAAAGTTTTCACCTAACGTACAATCTTCCCACCCCGACAACCCAAACCACATATACACAATAACACAAACATACCTCAAGCATGTCCATGATGAATGATGCATTCATGGATATACACCTGTGAAGTAATAAACAATTACAAAACAATAATAAAGTCCATCACAGTAAGCAAAAGGAGTGGCCATAACTAGTTTAAGCAGCATGCATTGATTTTTCAGAAAAATCCGGCGGAGAATTTAAGATAGAACATCATTGGTAGAACTAAAAAATGTTGACTAAATAAATAAAGTACAGTGCATCAGATATACAAAATGCTTTAGATGATTTCAAACATGACAAATAGATCTACTGCAAAACTGTATTTCACAATATTTAAGCACAAGCAGTGGAACTAATAAGTATTGGCCACTACTACAAGCATTAAGCCCATAACATTACTTACCATCTCAGCCTTTGGTACTTCAGACCAAGGTTAAAAAGAAGTTCCTACACAAGAAAAGACATAAGATATGTGAATGAACATACAGAGTAAGATAACCTATTACAAGTCAAAATGAAATCCAAAAGTGATTAGCCAAGAGGAAGTGGTGGTTGAATATAAAAAGGTAAAACGGGTATGGTGACTCAAATACAAACCTTGTGGGCAGGAGGAAGCCTTTTGAATGATCGCTCATATCTCTTGACATCCCTTTCTGCAGCATCGTGGTAGCTATCACAATAGCCATACAAAATATTATTATTTAATTAGAAAAACACTAATATAAGTTAAATGGTTCCCATGTAGCTATGTTCCACATACACCATTTCACATTTAGATTTTCCATACCAATAAATGTTCAAATTCAGAAGCCATTGTATTGCCTGCATTCTTTTCTTATACTCCCTCCGTTTCAAAATGTTTGACACCGTTGACTTTTTAGTACGTGTTTGACCATTCGTCTTATTCAAAAAATTTAAGTAATTATTTATTCTTTTCGTATCATTTGATTCATTGTTAAATATACTTTCATGTACACATATAGTTTTACATATTTCACAAATTTTTTTAATAAGACGAACGGTCAAACACGTACTAATAAGTCAACAGTGCCAAACATTTTGAAACGGAGGGAGTAAGTCATTTCAACACTGGCACAGTCTTCGCTACACTTGTTTTGTCCCCATGGCCCCCACCTTTTCCAATTGTGTTCATATGTTGGACGAAAATTTCAAAATACAATTTTATGTTAGAAGTTTTGAAGGTAAATCTACCCATACCATTGCCATGTACCAAGTCCTAACTATTTTAGAGTGTACTAGGGCAATAGCACTGCGTCCCGGCTCATCAAGGAGCCCAAGCATCCACATAGGGAAAAAGTAAATGAGGCTCCATCTCTCCCAGTACGCATAGCTTTAGATGGGGTCCACCATTAATTTTTTTTCAGGCAGGCCCCACCACAAAAAATCGTCATTTCCTCCTTCGGAGAAAAATCGCTTGCACCTCCCATTTTCCGCCGCTCCTTCCCCATCTCTCTCTCTCTCCTCTCCCTCAATCGGCTCCCATGGCGCCAAACCCCCACCCTCCTCTTCGTCCTCTCCCACGGCGGCGCACGGCGACGACTCCTCCGCCCCCCTCCTCTCCCACGGCGGCGCACAGCGGCGACTCCCCCACCCCCTCCTCTCCCACCGGCGGCACAGATCTGGCTCCCCCTCCCCATTCCCCAAACACCGCCGGCGCCGCTTGGGAGAAGGCGGTGGTGGAAGCAGCTCGACAGCATCGGGCACCTCTCCCCTCCCTCTCCGGCCTCCTCCCTCGGCTACCCCAAGCCCAAGCAGCGGCGGCGGCATCCCCGAGCCCACGCAGTGGCAGCGAGCTCCCTGAGCGCCCCTACTCCGGCGAACTTCTCTCTTCACTCTTCAGTCATCCACCGTTCTTCTCCTTTCTCACTCTCGCTCTTACTTTCTTGTTACGCGTGGAGGAGCATTTTTTCTGACAAAGTTGCTGCGAGGTTCTTGTGACCAACTCTGATCACGCGAAGCTGGTGAGGGAACAGTCTCCACTCCCCTCTCTCCTCCACACAAGCGATTTGCCTACGTGGACCAACATTGCCATACGCCACGTGTGTGCACTGTGAATGGCCTTAGTGGTAAATGTTTTCAAATGTTAACTGCAAGCGTTCTAAAGAAGATAGGTAAAACATAGGGAGTACTTCTGCAATATCAATGCTAAAACTTGAAAAGAAAACAAGATTTGACAAAAGTACAAGTGTTGATGCAATAATACTTTGATTATGGAATTTCTAAATAAAAAATAGCAATTCCAGGAGATATCACTTGCTCACATCACATATAGTAACTTTTAAGGGTCACGCCTATGAGTTGGTTTATCAAGATTTTCGTAAAGACTTCAACGGGGAAAAAAGAAATGTTCTCTCACTCCAATCAACAACGTTCATAGCATGGTTGTAGTGTAGAACTCCCCAAGTCCCAACGAAGCCTACCGCCCTTCGCGGATGGGTAATCCCCGTAACCACAGATCAACTCTATCCAGAACCTCACACCACCCTCGAATCGGCGACTACTCCTAAACCCTACAACTGAGAAACAACACCAACTCGAACTAAGTTGTAACCCACACACACCCCCACAAGCCTCGGAACAAAGCGGGGGGAGCCTGTAGAACGGAGCTACGCGCCTCTACGCGACCAACCAACCGCCGCCCCGGCGAGCAAGGAGAGTGGCGTGGCAGACGAGACGAGCTGGGAGGGGAGGGGAGGGGGACGGGATGGGGGTTGACGTACTTGGCGTAGGCGGCGATGATGCGGCGGAGTGAGCTGATCTCGAGCGCCTCCTCCTGCTCGGTGTACCGCCGTTCGGCCATCCTCCCCGGCGGCGGCGGCGGCGAGGCGGAGGAGCGCAGCTTTCTCCAGATGAATTGGTGGGCCTCCGAATGATGGGTCGCGTCTCGCGTCGCGTGGGGGAGGTCTTTGCTTCAGTTATGCTCAGGGGCAAAGCCCACTAGGAATTTTGCCGGGTGAACCAAGCCAATATGGAAAAGAAGAAATGGAATTTCATAACTCAAATATTCGTCTCAGAAATTAACTACTCCTATGATGATAAGTCTCATCGGTAAGCGATGATATTAACTACTCCTATCACATCAAACTAAGCATGGATCATCATATTTTGATATTTATATGCTGGCCTAAACTCTTGAAGATCTTCATAGAAATAGAGTTCATGGATTTGGATTTGAAAGGATGAGTGCGCATGTGTATAAAAGAGTTTGCATTTGCAATGTGTTTTGAAGGGGAAAAAAAGGATAGATCATCCCATTGTTTCATATCATAAGACTTGTCTTGAGTTAAAATTTTTTAGTTTGACCAAGTTCATAACAACATAGCAACATGCCAACATCTAACATTAAAAAATCCACAATTAATTATAATTTTGAAGTATATTTTCTTGTGTTGAAAATGCTGAAACATTTTAAACTTGAATTTGACTTGGCACAAACCGATGGAGTAGCTTCATCCGATTTATATACTATGAAACATATTGACACAGCGATTTATATATCTCGATCTTCATTTCGCCCTATTTTAGTATAAAATATAGGTTGCAGGTTTATATCTATTTGATTTTTGTAGACGCATATAAAGCTAACACGAACACACGATGCACCGAGAACGATATGTATGGCTTTTCCGATGAGATGAAACACTATATACGCTGCTAACCATCGAACGATGTTACTTGATACGGTCTGTGACGACCATTTCAGTTAGTACTCCTTCCGTTTTAAGTTTTTGTTTGTATTGTTTGACCACTCGTCTTATTCAAAAAATTTGTGCAAATATAAAAAAAAAAAGTTATGCTTAAAGTACTTTGAATAATAAAGTAAGTAAAAAAATAAATAATAATTCTAAAATTTTTTGAATAAGACAAGTGGTTAAACAGTGTAGGTAAAAACTCAAAATCCCTTTATATTATGGGACGGAGGGAGTATGTTACAAGCTAATTAAGAGCCCTGGGAAGGCAGAACAAAAGAGGGGTGAATTTAATTGCAATACACATGCCCGTCAGAAATGGTAGCAAGTATACACTAGCTGTAACCTGAGACCCATCATCACCGAAGCTGTAACCCAAACACACGGCGAACCAAACAAACATCGCCGCGTACAGCAAACACCACTCTTTGGACAGAGGAGGGATTTTTGTATGAAGAATTTGAGAAGAGAAAGCATCGGTTAGAATTTACAAAGCTTGGACGGGAAACAAGATCAAAAGGAACCAATTTTTTTCTTGTTTTAATTATCTGTGTTTTACTTTTGAAAACCTCCTTATCCTATTTATGTCGAGGTTGGTATTGTTCTGGTGGAATGGTGGAGTGAGATGAAGGTTGCCCCTCCTTATGGGGCAACATATTTAAGAAACTTCCTTGAACAGGCTCATCTTCATCCATGCTCTCTGTTTTAAGGATAAAAGCAAGTTAAACATATCATGAAAAACGGTACATGGTGTATAAGGAACCAATAGGTAATAATAGTGCTCAATACCAAATAATGTCTTGATAGTTGGCCGCTTTGACTTGGAACTCTTCTTCTTCAACTCAGCTGTTCCATAAGCACAACATTTTTTTTCAAACAAAAGACACTAAAAATGCATAATCTAAAGAAAGGCATCATCATTTACAATTTCATTAGAGAGAGAGAGAGAGTGCTAACCAATTCCTGCAACCTCATCATCATTTACAATTTCAAAATTCTTATATGTATAGCCAACAAAGTTTGCATCCTTGGACGGAAGCATCTGCAAAAATAGCAGTGCTCTTCGTTTTAGTTCATTGGCTAAGAGGCAATACGAAAATGAAACATCTCTAATTAAGCATGTTAATTTCTGCCTCCTAAAAGCAATAGTTGGAAATTTTGGAAATGTTCCTAATACATACTAGTTTTTTATATATTTTTATGGCTACAGACTAGCTAGCAGTGAATCACAAGCTTCATGCCCATGGTCCATCACTAGTCAAGCTATGTATGTTCCCTATCTACATTCTACAGATAGCAGAAAATAGAGTCGCACAGGCGACACACGTGCTGCCGTAAAGTATATATGATATAACAGTTGTTTGACCAACACATATGCAGCTTCATTATTAGGAATGTGTTTCCAACTACTCAGTAATTAGCATTTCATGGTGAAGTCACACATACCTTTCTCCATGGACCTGACTTAGATGAACTTTGAATTTGTGCTCCGGTCTGCAAAATAGTAAGAAAGGTAAGTACAGGTGTCATAACTTCAGCTTTCTATACAGTTTACCAAAATAGCATACTCGTAGTTTTAGGTTTCACTCTCAAAAGACCAGAAATAAACATGTTACCATGGAGACGATGTAAAACGTGGCTAAGTTGTCATGCATATTAGAAAATCATAATGCTAAATGCAGCAAGGTTTAAGATCACAACCTAATAAAACAAGGTGAAACGAAATCCCTCCTCAAATTATCACATGAATCAGACCAATGGGAAAACGACTGAAATTTACCTCCTCAAATTTCTCAAAATTCTGAGTATCCAACTCGCTGTTAACTTCTGGTATGAAAGCAGCTTTCATCTGATACAATCTTTCCCATGGGAGACCTCTAAACCATGGATGTGCCTAAAGTAGAGCATATGACGATAATAATTAAGCACACAGTTGAGAGCAATAAAGATATTGTACATATAGAAGAGAGCGCACTTTTATCTCATGGGCTCCTTTTGTTCCAAGTCTCTGCTCAACATTACATAGAAGTTTGCTGATGAGATCCTTAGCTTCAGGAGAAAGCTTTGCCTCTTCAGGGAATTTCAAGTGACTTCTCCAGTTTACAATCTGCAAATGAAGAATAGAAAATAAAATTGGATGAAACACATGCTCATGAAGCTACATGAGTATTTCCTGTACTGGAGTAAACAAGCTTAGCTGAAAGCATTGGGAAATACAGCCTTCCACAAAATTTTCCCACTATAGGGCACTTCATAAGGAAAAACCAAGGTCATGCGTGATTATTGGAGTCCACAAACTGTATAGGCTGAGCTCCGAGGACCAGTTGCTACCATCATCATCTAGCCACTGACCCACATAATAATTTGATTACATGCAGGTCACTAGTACATTACTATGGCAAATACTGCATTCTGCTGTGTTGATTGTGCGATAAAATTTGGCATAAGGTTGTCTTCTTGCAAGTTGGGTGAGGTTTGCTTAGACTGAATATAGAAAATTCCAAACAATTACCCTCTAGATAACAAATTAAAAAAAACTGTGGGCAAAGTACATGCCTTTCTGCAGGTTGACATTGGATCCTCCGAATAGAATGGAGGATAACCAACAAGCATTTCATACATAATTGCACCAAGGGACCACCTAAGATCAAAATAAAATGTGAGAACAAGAACGAAGCACATGGATGAGGAAAAATAACATGACTTAACAATTATGGACAATTACAAGATAAGAGACTAACCAGTCACATTCCATTCCATATCCTTTCTTCAGCAGAACCTCTGGAGCAATGTAATCAGGAGTACCAACCGTTGAATATGCCTGCATGCCAAAAAAAAAAGAGTATAACTAAGCATACTACCATATATTGATGAGAGCCTAGAAAACTAGACTCATGTACATATTCACTTGCCAACGTGGCAAAACGTAGTCAGAGAGCAAAATGTGAAAAATTCAAGATAAACGTTAAATGATTTTTCATATAATAAATACCAAGTTTCATCAACAGCTAAATAATGCATGATTTACACAATCCACTAAAACTTTGAAGCTTAGAGCATGAAATTTTTTATTTCCTTGGAATCGTGCACTGTAACACTGCACATTGTACACAAATGCCTGAATTAAGTCTGTCCAGGAATAGCATCATTTATGCTTCTGCACGCAAATATTCTTTATTCAGAAATATTCAATGTTCACCGACTCTAAAAACCTTGTCTTGAGGAAGCACAAATGAATCTTGAAAATCCATCGTAGCAAAATAATTTTCATGTGGTTTTATGCCAGGTAAAAGACCAAAGTATTATTAGCCCAGATGTTCAAACAAAAGCTCACAACTAGTGTGAATTTACTATAAAAACTATTAAATGCATCAACTTGATGTGGGCATGTGGCATCAGGCATCACAACATTGGCAAGGTTCTATCAAATATCAATTAGTTGATTCAGTTTCAGATATGCTACTTACCAGCATTCGTCGGTTCTTTTGCCAATGCGACAATTGCTCCTGCTGTGTGCGCTTTAGAGCAGAAGAGCTTAACCGGCTGCTACTATCAGGTAAAGGCTTGGTGCCCTTTGTAGATGTATAATCTGGCTCATTCAAATTTGGAAAATTACTGCTATCCAAAGGTTTACACAATCCAAAGTCAGAAAGCTTCAAGTGACCACTGCGATCTAACAATAGATTGTCTGGTTTGATATCCCTGAAAAAAAAACACCAAGGTTATCTTTGGAATCATCAAATTTCTTACCAAAACTTGGGAACACTTATTTGATACCGGTGAATGTAGCTGTGCTTGTGAATAGATTCTATTGCTAATACGGTTTCTGCAATGTAAAATCTGGCCTCATCTTCTGTCAGTGTGTCCTTGCGCATAAGCAAAGTCATCATGTCACCACCAGGAAGGTACTCCATGATGAGATACAAGTATTCTTCATCTTGAAAAGAATAGTAGAGCTTGACTATAAAAGCACTATCAACTTCTGCAAGAAGGTTTCTTTCAGCTTTGACATGCTCAACCTGAAATTTGTACAACCATGTCAAAGCATACGTGTAAATCAGAAATAGAAACTACAAAATAATGCAGCCAGACCATACATGGTACCTGGCCCCTACGAAGCATCTCAGATTTCTTAAGCTTTTTCATTGCATATACATTCTTAGACGCCTTCTCTCTACAAAGACGCACCTGCATAATTACAATTTACAGTGACATCAAGAGCGATGCACATTTAAATGGCCTCAAAAGTAAGTACATATAATTGATGACGATTAGATATAGTAGTTTCAGAACTGCATAGATCTACCACACTAAGCAAATAGACATATTTATACTATTCTCTTGTTGAAAAGGAAGAAACATAAGAATCTTCTATTTAAAAAGGGTTAAATCTGGAATAAAAATAATAAATACAAAGTCTTGTTGGACACTAAGCACATGCCTTTTTTATTTGTCTTAAGTTTAATGGTAGATTATAGGCATAAAAAGACATGACCCTATTTCTCACTCAAATAAATTTATGTGGAAGACACTGAAGATTGACGAGGCAGGGCATAAAAGTCTAGACCAGGTTTCATCTAGACTTGAGGAGGGATTACATGTTTCTTTTCTCTCGAATACACAAGAAAGGAGGGATTACATGTAGACTTGAGCCTATGATAAAGTGGTATACTATATTAGGTCCTTAAGCAGAACATAAGCTGGGAAAATCAGAGTTCCTTGACTTCCTTCCTTTTATTTTCCTTTTACAATATGTATCGGGAGAATGATTAGAATTCAGAAGACAAATGAATGGCCTAGGACCACTTGACGAATTGAATGCCATCATTACAGGGGACCAAAGTGTGACCCATCAGGAAACCAGATATAACAAATAAACTAAAAAAACTCACATTTTCCCTTTTTCATGAAAGCAGCCCTTTTTCAAACAATTAAAAAAACTCCCATTTTCCCCATTTTTTTTCAGTCAGAACACTTCCATGTTAAATGGCATCATGCAAAAAGGAGCAGCAAGGCAGCACATTTTTCTAAGCATAAAAGAGATCCAAATTTATACTACAGACATTGCATAAGCAAAAAATGGCAAGTCGACCATGATTCTAACTGAACCTACTGTTAACAGGATGTAAATAGAAGGCCACAAAGAAATCTTAGCACATCTAGTGTTCTTGTGCTCCAAAAGAAATTTGCTAAGGTCCTGTGTATGGAATTGAGATCAGAAGTACCTCGCCAAATGCACCTCTTCCAATAATTGTCAAAAGTTCAAAATCTTCAACCCCCATCTTATGTCTCTGCAACCGCATATATTCGGTCTCCTTTTTCTCCAAATGCTTTAGAATATTATTTTGCTCTTCTACAGGAACCTCTGCATCCTGTAGTTTCCTCTCCAACATCCAGCGCCTAAAAGCAAATGAACACATCAGAGAGGACTGGCAACAAAATGTCATCCATTGAATGGGCATAAAAGGAAGTGAATTACCCATAATAGGAACAAAGCAGGTTGATATGATTTTCTAGTGATGCAAAAAGAAGTAATAGTGCGCAAAGACAATAAGAAATTCAAATTGAGTATGAGCAGAAAAAGCTCATCATGGATTATTAAAATAAACTGTTAGAGCATAAAAATCAAAAGCGGTGGCGTCAAAATCAAAAACCCTGAAAAGGGGAAAGCAACCAAAATGGGTATACCCACACAAATTGCGTGAGTTCAATGAACCATTTAAAAGTCATGTGCGAGTTACAGCTTTTACAACGTGTGCGAGATACAATCTTCAGAATTGAGTTTTTCAAGTTGGGTGGTGCAAGGCTATTAAAGGGATTCATAAAGATTCATGGAAGGGGCTGAATTCTTTGATCATTTTAGTAGCTTGGGAGGTTTGGAAGCATCGCAATGATTGTGTGTTCAATGAGGCCTCTCCCAATGTCACAGTGGTTTTGCAAGCGGTGTCAAATGAGAGTAGCCTATGGTGCTTAACTGGGGCTCGTGCGCTTCAGGAGTTTCTTTCTAAGATATTTGCGCCGAACGCCTAGGTAGTCTAGGAGGGGTTTTTTTTTCTGGGTTCAGCATCACCTCGGTGTGATGTGTTTTGGGCTTGTTGCGACTTGCGGGGCTTTTTGGCCCCTCCTTTGTATATATGTTTCTCTCTTAATGAAATGAAATGCAACTGTCCAGCGTTTTTGAGAAAAAGAAGCCGCTTGTGTAACCCTACAAGATAACCAATATACTCCTTTCAGTCGCATCAAGCATCACTTTGGATAAGGCAAATAAACTCATATCACTTTCAAATAACTAATTTAAATATTGATGAATATATTTTCTTTTCTAAATTAAATTTGTTTGGCTGAACAAATCTACTAGGACAACATTTATTTGTTACTAACACGAGCGCTAGTCAGGAAAGCTACCCAATCAATCAAGCTTCCTTTTTTTGGCAGTGTCAAGGGCACACATGCACACACACGCGCAATCTTGTTCAATTACCCAGAAATGTATTTACCATTGAAATCACAACCTACAAAGTGTGATATGTGTTGTCAGGTGCCCTACCAAACAACAACAAAAGGTGGCCTTTGCTGGTCTAATTTCTCTTCTTTGTATGGTACAGTACAACGGTAATAACAAATTCCGTTACATATACGCAAAATGCCAAAAATATATTTTTGCGAGAAATACAACCAGGCAAAAGTAGCAAGAAATATAATTATGTCGCCTACCTTTCTTTCCTATCTTGCAGGGACTTCATCTGGGTCTTGTAATGATTCTCAATGTACTGTTTTGCCGCGGCAACCCTCTGTTTTGTTGCACTAGATGGCGCGTCATCAATTGGTGGCTTTCCTGGATCCTTTCCATGACTGGCAGCCACCGCTGGACTCTTCGATTTGTCCCTCGGCTGGAACTTCTGGAACCAACTTCTCGCGGAATCCATTTCCACTCACAATGGCATCATCTCCGAAACCAACGGTTTTCTTATATTGACCAATCCAGCAGCCAACTGCAGGCACTCTGAAACGGTCAATCCAACTAACAATTGGATCAGATATCCAAATTGGCAATTCTCCGTGGAACCCAATGCTGGGAACGATGCCTCTATCTGAAATTTGAGGAGATAAATATTCTCAATCAGAATCGTTACACCCAGTTGCCATCTGTCACACGACTGAATGAAAATTCAAATAAAATATTCACAAGTTACAAGTTCCTGCCATGTTTTGCCCCGCCATATATGAACCTACTCCATACTTGAAATCAAACCACGCCTACTCCATGTTTGAAATTAAACCATGGTGAGAGCTCGAACTATATCCCATCGAAAGGGGTAGCTAGAACACTGCTTACGATTGAGGGAGAACACCTCAAGATCTCAATTTCCAAGCGAAACAAAATCTCGAGAGAAAAAAAAAACTCTCCGGCACCGGAAGTAGCAGAATTCGATCCAGAAATCACATTGCCTCCACCCGGGAGACCCCCAGAAACCACCCACGAAAAGCAGCACCAGAAACCCCCCATCGCCTCACAAACGCCCCCAACCCCCCAACTCCCAAAGCTCACAACCACGCGCCACAGCGACGAGTCACCAATTCGCCACCGGAATCCCACCAAGCCGCAATCCACACACACACACACACACACCCCTCCCTCCCCTGAGCACACAGCCGCAGCTCATCCCAAAGTCCCCTCCACTGCACCCCCGCTCCAAACAAACAAAAAAAACCTTACACACCGCAGACAGCGAAACCACCGGCCGGAGCCGCGTCGTCCGGGGAAGCGCGCGCTCACCTCGGCGGCGGCGGGAGGCAACGCGGAGCGGATCTCGGGCGGGCGACGAGGCGGCGGGGCGGGGGGCGGCGATTGGAGCAGGCAAAAGTGGGGAACGAACGAACTGCCTTAATTTTATTTTTTTTCCTCCTCCTCCTCTTTCTCTCTCTACTCTGCTACGACTCGCCGGGTTGGGTTGTCTTTTCGTGGGCAAAGCAGGCAGCGGGCAGCAAAAGGCAAAGCGTGTGAGAGAAAAGAAAAGAGAGAAGGGAAGGGAAGAGGAGTGGAGAGAGGCGTAGTAGAGAGAGGCTTTGGGGCTTTGGCTTGGCTTTGACTCGCCGGAACGAAACTTCGTGCTGCCTTCCCTCTCTCCTCCTCCTCCGCCTCGCGTCTCCCGGCCCCCACCTGCCGCGCACAACGCGACCTCCCAGCTATAAAATCACGCCCGTCCATTTCGCCCCCCGCCCCCGCGCTTTGTAAACTTTGTTTTATTCAGTGTTGTGGAAGATAGAATACGGACGTGGGACGAAGAAGGTACCGCCAAATGATTAGTTGTTATGCGGACGATTAATTAGAATTTGACGAAAATTTGACGTTTTGTAAAAGGACAAAGTTGATAATAGCTTGCCAATTTTTTAGGTAAATGTATGAAACTACAAATATTGAACATATTACTATATTAGAATAGAGCAAGCGTGACATGGCATTAACTCAACATATATTAAAGTTCATAATCCATTCCATAGTTGTGCATGAAACAGTGAGATTTAGGCTGGGATAGATTTGGATGGGCAAACAACGTACGGCCAACTATGGGTCAGGATAGTTGTGTGATCATGCCCGATTATACGGATGATGATTAGTTAAAAACGGACGATTTATCGGTAATTACGTTGATTACGCGTTCAGGACAACCAAGAAGACCGTTTCGTGAAAACGTGACGGGCAGCTTGCCGCATACGTTTTAACGGGCGTATAAACGGCCGTATCAACCGTTTTCCACAACACTGGTTTTATTGTTAATGTATTTTTTAAACACGATGTTCATATAAATGCATGCATACTCATCATTACAAACGTACACATTGTATAACTTGTTCATATAAACATCTCCGAAGACTATGTCGATAAATATATACTGGTACTTCCGAATTTAAATATACGATACAATCCAATTTTGCTTCTATAACTTTGATTATTATTTTTATTCTGAATATAATAGAGGGGTAATTGCAAAAGTACCTATGAAGAAAATTCTGTGCATATAATTTTATGTAGAAGTACCTCTAAACAGAAAACCACCATGGTTTTAAGTGTCATTGGTGGTTTAAATTTTAAAAGTTTGATGGGATAAAATTATCAGTGCCCCATATATTTAAATACGAAAGGAGTACATCTTTAGTCCCTAGACATCCATATCACTATCACATGTATACATCCGTCGTTACCTCTTGGAGTATTTGGGCGTTTGATTAGTGACAAATCCACAGCCTACCTAGTACCCTATATTACTGGTAAAAGAATATGTGAAAGTGTGTATATTTGTATGTAATATTTGTAGATATTAGAGCTTATTATACATATTGGCGCTCACGGATGCTCCCATTTTTGCTTTGAGAGGACATGAGAAAATAAATACCCTTGCCCCTGCAGTTTGCAGGCTGGAGTTGTTGAGAAGAAATCAAGTAATGCTCCAGGGTTTTGACAATTGCTGCGTTTGACATGAGAGCAATTGTTAATGCGACGTGAGGTACAAAAGATAATGGCTTTGTTAATCGAACTCCCGTTTAATAATGGTTCGGACCGTGTTAATAATTGTTGATCAAGTTCAGGTAGATAAGACTGCGGTTTAGGACAGAAAGTATATTGATGATGTGTCAGGTTTGCTTCTAGCTGGCCAAATGCAATTTCTTTCTGATACTAAAAGCCACGTAATTACAACTTTTATTGAACTACACTTATCTGGTTAAGTTAACCTAACCCCAGCATTATAGGACCAAACTACTACTCCCAACTGAAGTATCACCAGGGACATGTCCTTATGCCTTGTTCCTATGTCCCCAAGAGAATATATCCTTCCTGCGGTTTTGGTAGCAACCACAACACTTGCCAAAGAGCAGAGCTAAGCTAGCATATCCCAAAAGGCGCTTTTATTCTCACCACCATTGGTGCCTGAACCACATGAGCTTGACAGTGACACACATGTTCTGAATCTTAACAACCTGAATGTGTGATGTGGAAGCTCTAAACCGTGCAGACTCACAGTCCCACCATTTCACCTATGCCGATGCTTATTCATACGGCTTATTAGCAACCAAAATAATATATTCACGTTCTCCGTGATTCAAATGCAAATGATGTCACAAATTCAGCTTAAAAATTAGGTTTCAAAATTCAAATTTTGGCATATAAGCACAAACGAAATAATAGGGGCCAAAGTGCAATGAAAAAGGATCACAGCTTGAGATAGATTATTCATCGGATTATTTTGATATACAAAATTAATAAACATCTAGCAATGTAGAGCAAATAATTCGCGACAGTTATTCTGTGAAGTAGCTGAAAAGATATGGAATTGGAGTAATTAACCACCTGTACTTATGTACCATGATGGTTACCATTGAGCTTTCTTTCACCGACCATTGGGGAGCAGGTACACCCACCGCAGCGTGTACCCGATGATGGTATGGCTGAAGGCTGAAGCTGCACATTTCTTCAAGCCAAATTCTCAAATAGAGGCGTATAGCATATTGGAATACCCAAAAGTCAAGCCATGATCCGGTCATCGTCCGGACTCCTTCATTTTGGACAAAGAAAAATGGCTCCGTTTCTACCATCATTGGCGTGTGTATTGATTCTTGGTTAACAGATTAAACCGTGATTAGTTGGACATTGTCAAAGGGGAAAATGATTGTGTTGCTCTAGATTCAGATATGGATGTCATTTAGATAAGAACAATACCAAGAAGATATAGATGGACATTGTAAGAGATGGAAGCCATTTGGCTTGTCCAGTAGTCTAGATTGGGGGCATGAAGAAAGTTATTCAGGAGAGGGTTTTACCTTGTCTGATCACATATGAGGTACCGCTGATTCCAAGATAAAAAGCTCAACTTCGTGGCAATAGTTTTTAAGATAAGGAGAATGATTACATCCCAACATATGTATGGCGAAAGTTTGAATAGCTTACATCCCAACATATGTATCCCAACATATGGCTCGTTTAATTTGTTAAAAAAACATCTACTAAATTTTGGTAGGGCAATGAACTAAATAAGACTTTACAATCACAAGCTTACCAATCTCTATCAATATTTAGTAATTATAGTCACGAACATATTGACAAAAAAAAAAGGCACCGAATAAGCCTTAAGTGATCTTGGACTGTATGTTTATTGCCAAAGTACTAGGCTCCTCTTCAGATAAAAAATAATGTCCTCAAAAAACTTTTTTTCTATTGTATTACTTATAAGATTTGTTTTAAGCTATTTGTTAAGTTTATTTTTTAAAACCTTTAATCTATCCCTATGATCACATGGATAATCTGTCGTAATAATATGCTTAATAATCTAATCAAATGGTACATTAGTCTCCCAATTCAAAGTTTAAACTCAAAAGACGTTTAGTTTTGCATAATTATGACCATAGTTCATTTATTTCAATGATAAACCTGAATGATCGAGAAAATGACATAGAAACACACGAGAAATATCAATACGTATATATGGCTGTCCCGACGAGTTATCAATATATAAGAACACTCATATTGATATTTATTTATTTATTTGCGAGGAAAAACAGCCATATTTATGTGAAAACATTGATAAAATCAATACTGTAAAATGCCTTGGTGAAAATAACAAGACTAAGCTAAAATTTCACAAATATCATCAGCCAGAAGCCCACAACTCATAGGTTTCATTTGCCTGTGCTCCCATCTCAACTCAAAATGCTAAACGTTGTATTTTTTAAAATATTCCTTTCTTAAAAAATCATATTAATCAATTTTTAAAGTTAGTTTTAGCTAACACTTAATTAATATTAATGTGCTAATGAGCTGTTCCGTTATTTGTGCCGGAGAGGGTTCCCAACCAACGCAAATAAACGCAGCCGTAGCAGTACACATTTCGTTTCAATAGGAACAAAATTTAAATACAACAAAACTGCACATTGAAACAGTTCCCCACTAATAAATACTGTAGGATTTAAACAAGTGACCCCGACTGTGCACTTGTTCCGCTGCCCCACCAGTCGCCGTCGTCACGGCGTCACCTGTGCACCATAACTGGCGGGGGCTTTGGGTGCCATCGCCGTCTCCCGTAAATTCACCATCCTACCCACGCAGTCCACGTTTCCCAGCCCCCAAATCCCAGGGGCAAAATCGTAAAACCACACTCCGTCTTCCTCCACTGGGAACCCCGTCTCCTCCGCGGCCTACACTGCGCAGCGCAGCAATGGCGGCCTACTGCTCTAGGGTTTACCACCACCACCCGGTCTCGCCTTCCACAATGCAGGGATCGCTCGCGAGGCCTTCGATCCACGCGGGATCCGCAAGCCTGACCTTCCGTGCTCGGCCCAATTCCGTGTCCATCGTGCGATGCGACGCGGACTCGCCGCCGGAGGGAAGTGCTGTGGCGGGATGGGCGCCTCCGGGGCCGTACACGGGGAGGGACCCGGCGGCGAGGAAGCCGGCGTGGCTGAGACAGCGTGCGGCGCAGGGGGAGAAGTACGCGAGGCTGAGGGAGTCGCTCGGGGAGCTCAAGCTCAACACCGTCTGCGTCGAGGCCCAATGCCCCAACATCGGTGAGGTAAAATAGAATCAAACATGTAAAAATCTTAAATCCAAATGCATTATTTTTTTTTGCGGGGAAAATCCAAATGCATTGTGGTGTGACAAAGTTGTAACTCTCTTTTTTTGGGTTTGATTTTGCGATATTGTGGTATATTTCAGTGTTGGGATGGCGGCGGCGGTGCAGGTGGGGACGGGGACGGCATTGCGACGGCGACGATCATGCTCCTCGGCGACACTTGTACCCGTGGTTGTCGATTCTGTGCCGTGAAAACCAGTAACAAGCCTCCGCCGCCCGATGCCCTGGAGCCTCTCAGGACAGCAGTGGCAGTTGCAAGTTGGGGGTACGATCCACCGACGATTATTGCATTATTGGCATGTTGAGATGATAATGCAAAAGACTTTAGAACCGATGCTTCTTTTTTTTTTTTTGCAGCGTAGACTATGTTGTGCTGACAAGTGTTGATAGAGATGACCTTCCTGATGGTGGAAGTGGCCATTTTGCGCAAACAGTGAAGGCTCTAAAGGTTTGTCGGTCGCCATTCAGTTGTGCCACTAAATTGGTGGTTGTACTGTACTGAAGAAACTTTTAGCTTATCTTCAGGAATTGAAACCTGGTATACTGGTGGAGTGTCTAACTTCAGACTTTCGAGGTGACCTGGAGGCAGTTTCATCCTTGGCAAGCTCTGGTTTGGATGTGTTTGCACACAACATTGAAACTGTGAGGAGTCTGCAGAGAATAGTCAGAGATCCCCGAGCAGCGTAATTCTCTCTGTGTTTTTCATTACAGCCACAAAACACTGTATGGTTGCCTAGATGTTAAATCTGAAGTACTTCGTCATTAATACGCCCTCCAGAGCTCATGACACCCATACAGAGGTCCTGAGGTCCAGGATTGTCTTAGGCAGTTAGGCTATCCAATAATAATGACTGTTAACCTACCACATCTAATTTTGAAAACTGAGGTTGAGGGATAATCCTTGAAGAAACTATGTAAAATCTCTAATGTCATCATATTGACTCTTGGCAATGTAGTTATTATCTTATTTCCAGTTTATTATCTCGTTTCCACAGATACGATCAGAGTTTAGCTGTTCTGAAACATGCGAAAAATTGCAAAGATGGTATGGTAACGAAGTCCTCTATCATGCTTGGTCTAGGTGAGACAGATGAAGAGGTGAAGCAAACCATGTGTGATTTGAGGGCCATTGACGTTGATATTCTGACCTTGGGACAATATTTACAGGTTTGATCTTTGAGCAACTTTGCCAGCGCTTTTTATATCCTCCTGGACTTCCTTTGTTCTTGTTGTTGTATCATCCAATGCTCCTTGCTTATACAGCCAACAGAAAGACACTTGCGGGTCAGAGAATATGTGACTCCTGAGAAGTTTGATTTCTGGAAGGAGTATGGGGAATCTCTGGGTTTTCTTTATGTTGCTAGTGGACCTCTGGTAAGCTTCACATAAAGTCTGCTATTCTTATAGATAAAATCTAATAATATGAGCAACAGTATTTAAAGAAAATGATAACTCTACTAATGGCCCTTGTTTTGAAAGGAATATTGCTACCGTCGTATTTGAACCATCTAGATCATGTATTTCCTGGTTATCCAGACAATCTTCAAAAGAGAAAAGGCCCTTCTCTTTTGTTGGTTGTTAACTTGGTAGTAGAATTTTATGCATATTTATCCTTGCTACTGTTGATGACTTCTCAGGTTCGGTCTTCGTATCGTGCGGGAGAGCTCTTTGTGCAAAATTTGGTCAGACGTAAAAAAGCCGAGCTTGCACCTACTTTGCAGTAACCAAATAGGAGTATTACTACTATACATCTGATGGCCTGGTGCAGTTCTTTGATGAAAGTTTTGCATTGAAGTTGTGTGCTGATGACAGGAGTAAGGAGGTGGCACAATCGGGACCAAAGGCCTAGAGTGACATGCCTATAGGCGCTCGTTGTTCTAGCCATGCTGTGATATCTGCTGTAGCCTGTAAAAAAAATTGTTTTTCACTTTCTTACTCGGGCTGTCAAAAAAGTGTATGGAAACCAGATAAAATAATACCGAATGCTAAAATTCATGTTACTGCCCATGACGCTTCGTTATAACGCTAATGTATTCGCGTCCATTTTTTGGTGTATGCGAAAACAACTCAAGTTAAAAACTGAAAAAGAAAAAAAAAAGGGCGCGGTCTTTTGGCTGATGATGACTGAATTAAAGTCTGTAATTTCTTCAGATCTAGCCGTTACTCTCCTGAAAGGAGCTGATTGGTTCGCGATCCTGAATTATACAATCATCGTAGTGTTTCCTGGTGA
This sequence comes from Oryza sativa Japonica Group, assembly GCF_034140825.1. Classification (NCBI taxonomy): domain Eukaryota; kingdom Viridiplantae; phylum Streptophyta; class Magnoliopsida; order Poales; family Poaceae; genus Oryza; species Oryza sativa. Next base: position 25,462,733 of record NC_089039.1, read on the forward strand.
GTTGCTATCAAGATGTAGTAGCAACTAGCAACTGGCTGGCTTGCACGATGGACAATTTGTAATGAGATTTCTATCATTCCGCCAGATGTATAGCTTCGGTTTTCTTACTCAGCACAACGGGGTGGTGGCGCAGTTGGCTAGCGCGTAGGTCTCATAGCTAAAACGTGAGTAATCCTGAGGTCGAGAGTTCGAGCCTCTCTCACCCCACAAAATTTGGCCGAGTGATGATGAAATGCTCCGTGACCGATTGGGTCGTCACGAAACCATCTAATTCCCAGATGTCAAGAGCTATACTGAGCTCCGGCCTCTTATTTTTATTCCATTTTATTTTACGCGCCGCAACGCAACTTCCATGGACGCATCTGGACCACCGATTTCCAATCCAACGAACACTCTCGCTGCCGCGGCCGCCGCCTCCTCGCCCCATCCAGCACTCCACGCCCCTCGAATCCATCCGCCGCCGCCGCGATGCCGCCTCCGCCGCACGCCGCTTTCCTCCTCCGGTCCCGGGGTCTACTGCCTCCTCTCCTCCGACGAAGCCCCAGCTCCGGCCCGCCGCCTCCGCTCCTCCGCCCGACCAGGCAGCGCCGCGGCCTCTCCGTCCGCGCCTCCGCTGCGGAGCTCGCCGCCGGAGGTTTGTCTGCGCGTTCTCCTTTCTAAGCCGTGTGTTTGTCGTGAGTAGACTCGGTGTTTGCGTGTGAGCTTTGATGTTACAACACAGTGGAATGGCTGGGGTTCGTTGCAGTTGCAGGGGTGGAGGATGCGGTGGTGGGCTTCGTCACCGGCAAGCGGAAGGCCACCGAGTTAGCCCACGCGTAGGTACTAAACCCCCATTGTTGCGTAGCGTGTAAATTATCTCTTGTTTTTACCTTTGAGCCTAAAAAGTAATTGCTACTCCTATACTGCGTTAGTTACAATTTACAGTGTGTACTGGGCAAGTATGAAATGGGAATTTTCTTTTCTTTTGACAGAATATGGAATGAAAGTTCTGTTAACGGGAAATGCTCTCTAGGATTCAGCGGGAGATGTGTAAAAGAATACGTGTACACATTAGCTATTCACATTTTGTCTTTTGGTTTTCTCATTAGGGTGTGGAGAAGTATTGTTCGGAAAGGGGATACTGTGGTTGATGCCACATGCGGGAACGGCAATGATACATTCGCTATGCTTAAAATGGTAGCTGATGAAAGAGTACAAGGGCGTGTATATGGGTTGGACATTCAGGAGTCCGCGATAGCCAGCACTTCCTCTTTTCTGAAAATGGCCGTCAATAGCCATGAGGTATGCATTTGAAATAACTTCAAGGGAAGTGGAAACAAAGATTTTGCTGCTACATTGTGTTAGAAATTAACTCTCCTAGATAGGGGATACATTTAATTTTCTTTCTCGTTTCCAAAGATTAGCTTATTTATAAATGAGAATAAAAATGGACAGATAATGTTGTTGATAGATAGCAGAGAAAGATCTAACAATACTCATATATGCTGAGTCTTTTTGGTTTTTTTTATCTCTTTGTGGTGTTATGGTCAGATCTTAGTATATAGAAACAAAGCATCATTGCCATATTCCCAGGAAATATCTGCAGTTTTGGGGTTGTTGCAATAACTTATCTTGGCTGCAGCTCGAACTTGTCAAGTTGTTTACAATCTGTCACAGTAGAATGGAGGAGGTCGTCCCAAAAGATTTCCCTGTCAGGTGAGTTCTGATTCACATTTATTCCTAGTTACCAACTCATCTGTTGACAGGATTCAGTAACAGTTTATTGTTGAAATTATTGGATCAAGTAATTAAGATCTTTGAAGTGTTGATTGAATTATTAATGGTTCTTTTATTTTCTAGGCTTGTAGCATTCAACTTGGGCTATCTTCCAGGAGGAGATAAAACAATAATCACTGTACCTAAGACGACTGAGCTGGCTTTGCAAGCTGCCAGTAGCATTGTCAGTTCTGGGGGACTCATAAGTGTCCTTGTCTACATTGGACATCCAGGTGGAAGGTACATGCGAATGCTAACAATGTGTCCATGTACAATACATAGGGCTATCAACTGCTTGCTCGTTGTAAATTCATACATATTCTAGATGTGCAGCTATATATGCTAGATTGAACTGTAGTATATGATGAATTAAGTTAACAAAAAGAATGTCTTTGATGATAATTTTCGCATGTTTTTAACACATCAGAAAATCTTTTTTTACAGTATTGTATTCAAATAATTTTAAGACTTGATTTATTTATCTTCTTTTGTTATGATCCTTAGGGATGAACTTGATGTTGTTGAATCATTTGCATCAAGCTTGCCTATTGATACCTGGATGAGCTGCAAGTTTGAAATGCTCAATAGACCAGCGGCTCCAGTACTCATTCTCCTGTACAAGAAATGATCACACCTTCTATGACCTACTTGTGGGGAATGACGGAGTTAGTGAGCGACCACATGCTTACTTGCATGCCAAGTGCCACAATGACCAAGGATTCAAGATTTGAAGTTACAAGGCATTTCCATAGGATTTTACTGGGTGGACAGCTGTGGGTATTGATAACAACTTTTGAGAGCTTCTTTTTCGCCAGGCCAACTTTTGAGAGCTTCACAACTATATATATGTTTCAAGCACTGCAGTTTAAACGAAGGGCAATTGCTTTGAGCCACACTCGTGACTTTACTCCTTTTTAGGGTTGTGTTGATGTTTTGTATTGGCAACAATAAAGGGGTAGCACACGAGACATTAAAGTGGATGGATGCAAGGAGACAAGGGTTTAGACATGTTTAGGCATACCCTACTCTTGTTTCGTGGATTGGATCTGCCGGATTGTATTGATCATGGTGTTCTTGGTTGTGTTGATCTCGTGGATCTCTTGCCTCATGCCTGTGGATTGGATCTGTCGAATTGTATTGATCATGGTGTTCTTGGTTGTGTCTATCTTGTGGATCTCTTGCCTCATGCCTTTGAAGGGACTCCCTGTTCACCTTACATATGGAAGGTTACAAGGAGGAAAAACACAACTTTAATTTTGTAATCTATACAACGTAATATTCAGCCGAAGCTCTATACCCTGCCTTGAGACATAAGGTAACATGGCAACAAAGTCCTACTCTATCTAATATTACATGGATGCATTCCACCTATCTGTAGTCGGATATGTAGGCTGTGTGGGAACATGATACCAATAACCTCCACAATAGTCCCCGAGATCTTCACAGTTGAGTTGCGGTCTTCTTTGTGATTCTTGACGAATACTGAGTGCTTCAATCTTTTCTATGAAGGCTTCCCAAGTGTCAAAGAGGTTGTAGAGAGCTTTCCAAAGAATTGACAAAATAGGTGCATCAAATAGATGCATCTATTAGGTGTAGCCCATGACTATGTGCTTAGTTGAGTAAAGAATAATAATCATTGTTAGCAAAGTGGCTTACACCTGGACGCAATATATATGGTGTGAATCCCCGATTGATATGACCCGAGTGATATACCGATTACATAAAATGTGATGTGGGCAGCTCTGGACCAACCGCGTCTTGAGAATATGATGCGCGTAACTCTGAACCAACCGCGACTTAAATCATGTGTTTTTCAATCAACATCTGACTTACATAAAAAGCTAGTCGCGATGCTTCATGAGCATGCTAATACCCTTAGAAAATAATATTACCACACGGTAATGCTTAACGAAAGAGGCATTGGGTAAAATAGCACGTGGGCCGTCGGAACAACACCACCCAAGACCCAATAGGGCATGCTTAATTCACCACTCCTGGTTGTAATTGGGTTATGAACGCAATAGGCTCTTGGCAGTGACACGATACCGAGTCAGTCGGTCCTGCATGACCAATCCACTAGACCACCCCTCTTGTCAGTTTCACGCCTTTGAGCTATGATGACGGTGTGGTGCGGATCTAACCCGCGAGAAATGTATATTTCTACAAATATTTTAAAACATGTATATGTATGCAAAATTATGAAAAATAATGTATACTTTAAATTTCAATTCCAAAAAACACTACCAGGAATAACAAAGATTAACATGATAAATCTTAACTTATTGAAACCATCATCATCGTCATCGTTATAGGAGTACTGTTAAGCATAAAACCAACCACAACAACACGATCGAGATATTTTTGTTCCAGTTCCTTCAGCACTGACGCGCACCATCAATGAAGAAGCATATCAATGGAGCAATGGGTTGACGACTTGACCGGCGAACACCACGAGGCCACTCACCTCCTCCACGATGAAGAAAAGGAAGGGGTGATCGGCGACGAAATCGACGATTTGATCGTCCGGCATGGCGAAGCCCATGATCTCCCCGACGGTGCCCGCAGCAGCCACGGTCCCTTCCTCATTCACATTGACGAAGCACTGGTGGAGAAGGGACGAGACGGCTGTCCCCTGAGGCGGGTCCAGCAGCATCCCCGAGAACGAGTTGTCGGCGGCGGGGAGGAATGGCAGGTCGAGGCCGAATTCCCGGAGGAGACGCGACGCCTCCACCTTGAGCGACACCTCGAATTTGGGGATCTTGAGCTCGCCGACCGCAACAGGCTGCGCCGGCACGATCGTCCTGCGCAGGAACGCGGCCGGGTTGGAGGCGAGCTTGCGCGCGAGCTCCGGGAGGCCGTCGCGGTCGTCGGGGAGGTAGATGTACATCGCGAACATCTTGTCCCCGCCGGCGGCGCCGCCCGTGCGGTACATCATGCGCAGGACGTTGAAGCCCGGGTGGCAGCCGACGTCCATGAAGGCGTGCTGGTGGCTCCCCGCCATGAATGGCACGCGGACGTCGTGGTCCGGCGAGACGTGGAAGTCGCCTTCCTCCGTGAGGTGCGGGAAGAAGGGGTGGTCCCAGTAGGCGTTGAAGTAGAGTGAGTTGGCGAGGAAGACCGAGGCGGAGATGGCGCCGCCGCCGCCGCCGCTGCCGTCGTCGTCGTCGTCGATGGAGTTGGAGAGGATGTCCTTGACGAAGCCGCCGGTCTGGCTACTGAACCACTCGTTGATCTCGGCCCTCGCTGCCGCGGGGTTGCCGGCTGACCGCACGGCAGCCTTGAACACGGAGGCGGCGGTGTCGGCGAAGGCGGGGTTGAGGCGGAGAGAGGCGTCGACCCAGACGGCCATGGCGGAGCGGACCTCGGGATTGCTGGACGCCGACGGAAGCCTCCTTGGACGCGAGCGCCGTGTGGGCGTCTGCGCCGGCTGGGCCGAGGAAGGCGACGATCTGCTCGCGGGTGGCGCCAGCCGCGCCGGAGGCGAGGAGGGTGAGGGCGGCGTGGAGCGACAGCGGCGAGAAGGCGAGGTTGGTGGTGGTGCCGTGCTTGTCGTCGAGGAGGAGGTGGTGGAGGAGGCGCATGGTGAGCTCCACCTGGTCTCTCACGGCAGCTTCCTGCTCCATGCTCTTCTCTGCGCTCCGATTCTCCGAGACCGAGAAATTTGGCCTGTGTCTTGATCGGAAGCTGGTTGAGCTGCGGCGGCGGGGGCGAGGGATAGCTATCCTTTTCCTAGGTTAAAAAAGTGTCAGCTTAAGTATGATACTCCCTTCGTTTCAAAATATTTGACACCGTTGACTTTTTAGCATATGTTTAACCGTTTGTCTTATTAAAAAAATTATGAAATATGTAAAACTAAATATGTACATGAAAGTATATTTAACAATGAATCAAATGATATGAAAATAATAAATAATTACTTAAATTTTTTAAATAAGACGAATGGTCAAACACGTACTTAAAAAGACAATAGTGTTAAATATTTTGAAACGGAGGGAGTAGCAACTGGCTGGCTTGCACGATGGACGGACGGACAGTTTGTAATGGGACGGCCGAAAAAACGACGAATCCAGCCACCGAAAATCATTCGACAAATGTACAGCAATTTCGTTTCTGTTATGCGTGAGATATTTACCTTTCAGCCTAAAAGTAAGCACTACTACTACATTAGTGCAATTTACAGTGTACTGGGCAACTATGAAATGGGATTCTTTTTTGACAGAGTATGGGATGGAAATTCCATTAATGGGAAATGCTCTCTAGGATTTAACCGGAGATGTGTAAAAGAATACATGTACGCTTTAGCTATTCATATCTTTGTCTTTTGGTTGTATGATTAGGGTGTGGAGAAGTATTGTTCGGAAAGGGGATACTGTGGTTGATGCCACATGCAGGAACAGCAATGATACATTCGCTATGCTTAAAATGGTAGCTGATGAAAGAGACAAAGAGTACAAGGTCGTGTATATGGGTTGGACATTCAGGAGTCCGCGATAGCCAGCACTTCCTCTTTTCTGAAAATGGCCGTCAATAGCCATGAGGTATGCATTTGCAGCAACTTCAGGGGAAGTGGGAACAATGATTTTGCTGCTACATTGTGTTAGAAATTAACTATCCTAGATACGGGATACATTTATTTTTCTCTCTCATTTTCAAATATTTTTATTGTTCTTTAGAAATGAGAAATGAAAATGAAAATGAACAGATAATGTTGTTGATATACAGTAAAGAAAGGTCTAACTATACTCATATGTGTTGAGTTTTTTTGGGTACTCTATATGCTTTTTGTGGTGTTATGCTCAGACCTTAGTATATAGAAACAAAGCATCATTGCCTCATGAAATGTCTGCAGTTTTGTGGTCGTTGCAATAACTTTTCTTGGTTGCAGCTAGAACTTGTCAAGTTGTTTACAATCTGTCAAAGTAGAATGGAGGAGGTTGTCCCTAAAGATTTCCCTGTCAGGTGAGCTAGCCATTCTGATTCATTGGTATTAGAAGCTACCTACTCATTTGTTAACAGGGTTCATAACAGATTATTGTTGAAATTATTGGATCAAGTAATTAAGATCTTTTATGTTTTGATTGAATTATTAAGGACTCTTTATTTTCTAGGCTTGTAGCATTCAACTTGGGCTATCTTCTAGGATGAGATAAATCAATGATCACTGTAGCTAAGACAACTGAGCTGGCTTTGCAAGCTGCCAGCAGAATTGTCAGTTCGGGGGGTCTCATAAGTGTCCTTGTCTACATTGGACATCTGGGTGAGAGGTAAATGCGAATGCTAATAATGTGCCCATGTACTGTAAGGCTACGCTGATTGCTCGTTGTAATTTTTTATGTTATTCTAGGTTTATAGATATACATGCTAGATTGAACTGTGGTATATGATGAATTATCAAAAAGAATGTCTTTGATGATGATTTTCGCATGTTTTAAACACGTCAGCAAATTCTTGTTTTTTGACAGCATTCTATTCAAATAATTCTAAGGCTAGATGTATTTATCTTTTGTTTATGATCCTTAGGGATGAACTTGATGTTGTTGAATCATTTGCATCAAGCTTGCCAATGAAGACTTGGATGAGCTGCAAGTTTGAAATGATGAATAGACCGTTTGAAATGATGAATAGACCAATGGTTCCGGTACTCATTATCCTGCATAAGAAATAATCATAGCTTCTATGAATCTACACATTGTTTTGAGTGACTGAGCGACCACATGCTCACTTGCAGTAGCGGATCTAAAAAATTTTATTGACCCCGGGCAAGCCACTGACAGATGACTAGTACTACAAATGAAAATGAACTTGTACAACTCTACGGACCATTTTACCATTGACACAAGTAAAATTAACAGTACGAGCTAATTGGTGTAAGAGTTAAAATCGATATGACGATTATTGTGTATTATCAAAGCTGTACGCTTGTATATGAGCTGTGATGGCATATATAGAATGCAAACATGTGATGGCATGAGCCTTAATTATATGCTTTGCTAATTTTCTCAACTAATCAAACATTCATTAGGGTAATTAGTTAAAAAATATTCTATTGTTGCATGATTAATGAAGTGCTAATCTACTACAGCATCTTAGGCGGAGCCTGGCCGGGCCTTGGCTCCGCTGCTGGTCACTTGCATGCTTATAGTGTCGTATGGCGGGATGTTAAGAACAATCACATAAAATATATTGAACAACCAGGATGTTTTGGAATGGAAAATTTTGAAGCATGGCCTGGATTGTTGTTTCACTTTCCCTAGTAAAAATATACTATATTTAACTTTTATAGTTCAACTTTGAAAACCTTGTCTAATAATATATTCAAATATATTATATATAGGAGGGAGTACGAGAGACCAAGACCGTTGATTTTACCGTCGTATGAGGCTTGGTTGATTTTCCCGTCGTATGAGATAGCTTTTTTGGTCGTGGGGGACATATGCCCCCTCCCCGTTCTCTCGAGTGAGAATTGGAGAGCATCACCATGGAACTCAACAAGTTGAGGTGTTACGCTGCCATGGTCACCATATTGAAACAAGTTGAGGTACCACGTTGCCACGATCACCATATTGGAGTGTACTACTCCAATGTTGTACTCCATCATTCACAAATTTTTGGAATACAACTTTGATGATCAATTTTTCTTTAAATATTCTGATCCAACTTTCAAAAATAATATGGTTAGATTTATATTAAATAAAATTTTAAAATATTATAATAAAACAAGTGCATTGGTGACCGTGTAGTTGTCTAAAACATTACTTATTTTGTGACAGGAGGTACTATTAACCATTAACCATAGGCATTTATGAACTATCTTTTGTTTAACTTGTGACCCTTAATATTTTACTCTGACATGTGATGTGGAGTATCATATCACTAGTAACTATATGCTTTTGTAGTTAGCGTTTGAAATTTTAGTTCAAAATTTCCAAATTTTCGGACCCCTGGCATGAAACTATTTCGCTTGAAATTTTCTATAAAAATTTGAATATGGTCAAAATTTATTCAAACTCAATCAAAATCTATCTAAATTTCAAATTTTGTGTCCTGAAATTTCTAAGATTTCAAAATTTTAGCCCCAATATAAATATGTAAAACGAAATGGCAAACCTTGCATGTGCTTACACCATGAGTCTTATTGGTGATTATGAAATAAACAATAAATTTTATGTAAGTGGATTATGGGTGTGTTTAGTTCACGCCAAAATTGGAAGTTTGATTGAAATTGGAATGATTTGACGGAAAAGTTGGAAGTTTGCGTGTGTATGAAAGTTTTGATGTGATGGAAAAATTAGAAATTTGAAGAAAAAGTTGGTAACTAAACCAGGCCTATGTATAAGTTGGACAATATGGATTCGTGTTGGGCCTTCGTGGCCATGGCAACTGTGGAGAGCGCCCACTACATCAAGACAGAGCACCTCGTCCCTCTATCTGAGCAGCAACTGGTGGACTACGCCGACATCGCCTTGAACCACACATCTAGGAGGGCATTGGAGTGGATTGCCGAGAATGACGGGATCACCATGCAGTTAGACTATCCATAGGCAAGGAATGCAACTGTGATGCCTCCAAGCTCGCCCACCACACCACATCGATCACAAGTTACAAGCAGAGCGACAACAGCAGTGAGCTCGCGCTGATGGTAGCGGTGGCACATCGGCCCGTCGTGGTGGATCCGACATCGTTCATATCATACAAGGTTGGCTCTATTTACGACAATCCATGCTTAACGGAGAAAACCATTGTCTAATTCGTAGTAGGTTATGGTGAACAAGGGGCCGACAAGGATAGCGAAAAATTCTTACGATGCAGATGCAAAACAATGGGATAACAGATACATGTTGCTCCGTAGCTACTGAAAGATGGGGACTATGCAATATAGCAGTTCTCCTTATTTGTCCATCCCATTTGTCCATTGGGCGGATACAATGTGGATGTTGGGGGGCTGGAGCCCCCACAAAAACTTTTCTATTAAAAATCTGAAGTGGGGAACTTGGACATTAGAACATGGCCTAAAGACCGATAATGGGTATGTTAGATCACCATTGAACTAACTGTGTAATGTGAATAGTGTGGCAACTAATAGTAAAATAAAGAGTAAATTGCAGTCACAGTATAAGTACTCCATCCGTCCTAAAATATAAGTATTTTTAGAGTTGGACACGGTTATTAATAAAGTTGGTAGGATTAAATAGAGGAATGTTGTGCTTGGAGGAGAAGTGGAGGCAGGTGGGAAAATTGAATGGTGGAGGGCTGTGATTGGTTGAGAAGAGAATGTTGGTGGAGAAGTTATTATATTTTAGGATGGAGGGAGTAATTGACAAGTTGAGAGTAGTTACTATCAGAACAACAAGTTGAAATTTACACGCTTTGGTACAAATAACTTTGGCATAGTTTTTGTTTGGCGACGCCATGTTTTTGGCACGTGAGTCCTAAGTGGGCCGAGTTAGTTGTGAAAGATTGTAAAGGTGGATGGGCCAAGTGTTTGGGTCTAAAGAGTTTAACTTATAAGGCTATGTTCCGACTTTTCCCCGTGCATGGAAAACGGGGTTGATTATTAACATATAATTAAGTATTATAAAAAAAACTTTAAAATAGATTAATATGATTTTTTTACAACAACTTTTTCTATTGAAAATCTGAAGTTGGGAACTTGGACATTAGAACACAGCCTAAAGACTGATAATGGGTCTGTTTGGGGAGCTTCCGGTAACTACAACTTCCTGTAGAATCTACAACTCTCCAAACAATACAAATTGTCACCTATATTATAAGAACAACCTAGCTTCTCCATCAAATTCTCAGAATCTTTAACTCTCCCAAATAGGGCCAATGTCACTTGATCCAGCTCGCCAAGCCTACTCAAGTTCTGTTTTCAATAAGCTACTAAGAATTATCTTGTTAATCTTTGTTATTGTTGCTAAACGTTTTTGGTGCCTGATGCCATCATTCTTGTATGTTTGTGTTGTGCACTAACGGATTACAAAAGGAGGCCAGGAAAACCATCTGGCGCATGACTATCCAGTCAACTTCCATAGAAATGCAGTCTAGTTTCTTTTGCAACGCATAGTAAACTTATTTTCAAATAATTTAAGTCTCATTACAAAGCCCTGTGCATCTTAGATTTCTATCTTGTTTCTTACTCTATCGAACTCGCATTTTGGCACCAGGCAGTCTTCTAGATTCAAAGAGGTTGCAGATTGCAGGCTGCAATTGAGTCAATCACCCATGCACTGCTCACAACTCTGCCTCCAGAAGCGCAAGCAAGAGCCTGAGCATCAGCCTGCCTGCGATCAGCAGCCTTGGTTTCGGCCTTGGATTTTGCCCTATCTTGATTCTCGAAGCTGTAAACGATGAGGAGGTCAGAGCTGTCATCAAGAAGCTTTTGCTGGTCTCTTGATACGGGCTTCCTCTGAAGAACTATTCCACCTGCTGCAACCACGAGATCTTGCAGGTAGCCTCTGTAGGATTTTGTGTAGTCCCCATGGAGGTAGAACCTCATGCTGTCGAACAGCTTAGGTTGCTGCAAGGGTAAAAAAGAACAAAAAACAATGTGATTGTTAGGCGTAAAAAATACCCACGTGAGATTGCTTAGAAGTTAGAACACATCCAAAATTCCAAATGTGTGGAATTGTCAACACCAGGTCTATGAATTTATTCTATGGCATGCATAAGTGCAGGGCTGCATGAAGTATTACGGCCTGTTTCTTTTAATTCATAGCAACATATCATGTTGGTGGTACTTTCTGCTTGTCCTCTTTTATATCAAGCTAAAATTGTTCCAACGGACAAGTAGATTTGGCACTGTTTTCAGGTTAACACCAATTTTGTTCTATCAAAAGATTTTTTTAGTGATCCTTGCAAGAAAATGAGGTACATAACAATGGCAAGAAATGTTTACCCTGTCAATAACCCTGCATCTTCCTAACCTAGGACCATCAGTGATCCCATGAACATCAGTAGCGACTTCAAATTTGTGCTCATCAATTGGTTCCATGCACTCCATGCAAGTTTTAACCCCTATGACACAAAGTTGTCAGTTAGCAACAAGGGGCACCAGATCAATATGAATATAGGCTGTTCAGCACAGTTATATTAGTAGCACATGGCCTTACAATCTATGGAGACAATCCATCTGCCATTCAAGATTGCCATGAGAAACTTCAGCGTCCGTTTGCAAGCACCAGAGAGATCAGTTGATGCAATAACATGGGTAACATTTGGACTCCAAGTTGCCGAAATAGGCACGCCAGCTAACTTTGCAAATTCTGATACAAGTTCCTGAGTAATTTATTCATTTTGTTTCAGTTGTAATGCATATGAAGGAAATGCCATTAATTCGATCAGGGTCAGGAAAATAAGACTAATTTTCGAAAGCACCTTCTCAGAACTAGAAAGTGATGAGCAGCAGAGAACCCACTTCTGTGGTGATCCAGATGGCCATTTCCAGTTATTACCACAATCTTGATTGGATCCTATTTGAGATGACCTGGAAAAGCCGGTTATTCTACAGTAAGTGCTCGTACATGTCAATGTTCAACCATTAAGAAACATGTTTCAAACAACAGGTTCAAAAGATACCCTTTGAGTGTTGTTTTCCTTTTAGGTTGCTTTTGCTGTTCAGAATTTTCATTGGGTAACTTTGTAGACCGATGTAGAGGGCATAACATCACAAAATTTTCCTGCCAATGAAAAAATTGAAACAAAACAATAAGGTACAGATTTATGGCTGTCAAACGTTCAGAAATGATTCTGGTATAGTTGAAACCACTGCCTCAAAATATATATAAAGAACACCATATGGACTTACATTATCCCATCTGCATTCTGGGATTAGTTTAGCACAGGTGAAGTGGAAACTTCTCCGACAACTCATCTCAAAGCATCCAAGTGCAGCTCCTTTAATTCCACAGCAAGCACATTTGATCCGTCTGCTTCTCGCCAATTCAGTTGTAAGATTAAAGGCAGAATCATCTTCGAAGTAGACATCAGGAGCCCTTCAAGAAAATAATAAAAAATATTCAGATTAATATTGCATACTGAAATCTTTTTTTTTTCTGATATTATCTTGCACTAGAAAGGATAACAAACCACTCAAGGCAGTTCTTGTGAGAGTGCACCACATTGGCTCCTCCATTGAACTCTGCAGGGACTTGTTTCCCATTTTGATAATGAACCATCTCTCCAGACTCCTAAAAGAGAAAAGGAGGGAGATTTGGTTATCTTCTAGGAGTATGTTCATTAGCAGGGAATATGTTAGATTTGGAGAAAAGGACATTTGCATATAAACACGGCAGAAGTCAGAAGATACCTCTGTGATGACATCGGTCTGGCAGAAAGCACAGGAAACCTTCAAAGTAGATACCTCACACTTCTTCAGTAAAACATTACGTGCAGGGCATGCTTGAAGGTTTCCAAAGTTCTCCGTTCCAAAACAATCTGGTTGTTCGCTAAATTTTGCTTGCTTGTACTTAACAGATGCAGTCCTTACTGAAGGAGCTGTACATACTGCCTCTTTATTTTGGCATTTCCCATGTAAAATAATAGGTGTCATTGTCGTGTTCTCAAGTTTATTCTTACCTTCCTGTTCTCCACAAACTTTGCTATGTCTTCTAGCGTTGGAGGATTTGCGTTGAATGCTGCCTTTTGTGAGGGTGTGAAGCTGTGGTATTTCTGTTTCATTTCCAGATCCTGAAGGAACTTCAACCGGTTTAGCTATAGCGTGGTCAGACATTCTTCTGACTCTCTTACTTCTTGGCTCACTATTCTTCTCTGTAGTATCTGAAATAGTTTTCCCTGCCATTTCCAGCTTCCTTGCACTTCCCTTTCGTCGACTAGTTTTCTCCAAGTTTTGGATCCTTTCAGAAAGGGGTTTGTCAGGTGCTTCAACATCCAAACCCTCCTTAGGAAGATATGACTCTGGGGAGTTATCACTAGAGCCATGAATTGGCTTGCTGTTGCTAGAGGCCTTGTTTCTTCTACCTGAAGTATTCCTCCCTACAGCACTGCTGCTTTTCTGACAAGATTTTAGGGCAGCACTTTTACGTCTATTTGAACCTTGTTGATTGGCATCAGACTTTTTTATGCAGGGCTCAGCACGATTGGACAATTTTGCACTGTTTTTGTTACTGGGACTTGTTTTCTTTCTCTTCTGCTTTGTTGCTTTTGTATTGACAAGCTGAGCTGCATTACTTGCATTACCCAGCTTATCAAATGAACCACCAATATGCACATCTTCTTCATCACCCTTCTCTTCAATTTGATCTAGTTTACTCTTAGCTTTACTCTGAACAGACAAAATAGCTGAGTCATCAAATATTAAATGCAAAATAAATGAAAATCAACAGGTCATAAAAGAGGAAAAAAGTGAGAAAAGTATAGTGCCTCTTGATCCACTTAGGCACTTAGCAAAATACCTGCTTTTTCAATGGAGTGGAATACAATTCAGGAGAGCATGGTCTCTGGGTCCATTCAAATATTTCACTGTCAAAGAGTTCTGTAGCCGCAGCTTTGCTCTGAAACTCATGTAGCAAAATGAGAAGCCAAAAGAAAAATTCAAAAAGAACGGTAGAGGTGGTCAGAAGAACTTACATTTGGAGTTGTATTTAAAGGGATTTCGTCATCAGAATCTTTAATATCGCTAAAAGAGGGTGCATTATGACGCAAGGGTGTGTCTAAAGATTGCGTTTCACTTAACGTCTCAGCGGTACAGCCTTCTTGTTCTTCTTGTTCCCTTAGCCAAAAAAAGGGTGACAATGAAGGACTTCCAGGTTGACCCGATGCCACTGCTTTATTCTTTCCTTCAACATCATTATTCAGATTATTTTTTGGCTCTTCAGGCTTCATAATCTTCTCAGCTCTTATTGGTGTCTCAGATTCAGGGAATGGTTTCACTTGTATTCTTTTGTTAGTAGAGAAGGAAGGCTTTGTAGTAGGTTGGGATGCAGAAGCTGTAGCATCCTTTGCTGTATTTTTTTCCATCTCGGATGTTACCTTCCTTTTTCGTGTCAATGATTTTTGTGACCTTTTGGAATTTTTCCCGCTGTTGACACAATCTGATCCATCTTCAAACATGAACAAGATAGTGAGCTAAAGATTGACAACTATCCATCTTCTCTAAGCATAGATTTTTTTTCATAGAGAGCCAATTATCCAGCAAGCATTATGTTGAAATGAATTCAATAATGGGGTACAGACAAAGAAGCACAGAACAATCACTGTTAACTTATGTTGACAATGTAGCACAGAAGAGATGCAAAACAAACATTGTAACTGAATTGAACAGTGTAGTACAAAAAAGGAGTTACAAAAAAATCACTTTAACTAAATCAATCAATGAGGTTGCTACTTTGCACATATGCTAGAAAATAGAATAAGAACATGCTACAACACAATTACCTGCAAGTTTTACCACAGGAGCCTCCTGTGTTGAGACAACATTGGTACCTGCTGCAGCCTCCATGCTTTTGAAAATGCTGACCAGATTGTCCATGTGAGGTGCTGGTCGCATTTCTGCAAGCAAACCAAGCCCTTGAGTGTCAGTTTTGGACCTTGTAGATATCAAGCTGAAGCCATTAAGGTATCATATCCAAGTTTCCACTAAAGGTCAAGTTCATCAAATACAGTACTTCATATCAAATTTTGAAATATTGCTGAATGAGGTGTGCTGCCCATGCTCAGCGAAAAGCAAATTTATCACCGGCAGTCCGATAAGCACTACTCCTTCAGTCCCATAAAAAACGAATCTAGGACCGGACGTGACATATTCTATTACTACGAATTTGGAGTACATAAGAAACTCTAATAGTTCAATGTCCGATCCATGAGTGACACTAAACCTAGGCAGTTAGTTTAATTCGTGTGTTTTTCATGCCTATCACGTGATTAAGTAGACACAATTCAGCAAGAGCACAACACTAACCTCGTCGTCGGAACGGGACCTTGCACACGGGGCAGCTCGACGTGGATTTCATCGATTCCGTGAGGCAATCACTGCAGAATGGGGAAAATTTCAGCATATAAGCCCGAAATGGAGAAGACCATCCAGGACGCTGTGAATTTTAACTGCATTACGACGAGGCGGAATAGTGAGAGATGAAGACTTACTTGCAGAAGACGTGGTTGCAGGAGATGGATACCGCCGAACTGAGAAGGCTCAGGCTGCCAAGAACAAGATTTCTAATCAATACAAAGCACAACAAATCGCAAGCCACACGAACGAAAAGAAAATCGCCCGTGAGAAATAGTTTCAGGACCACGGAGAGAATCAACCAACAAAACATCAGGAGAAAACAAGATGGCCGAGAAAAAAGAGAGATGAACCCAAGAACCAAAAATCGTCCTAGAACGCGAATCCAAAGACGAAGCGCAAAAAAGGAAATCGAATCGATCGAGCGGGGAATCAAACATTCACCAGATGGGGCACTTGAGCTCTCGCCCCATCTTCTCCAGGCTCCCCGTGTCCGCCATTGCCGATCCCTCGATTTCTCCCTCTCGGGCGTGGAGTCCTTGCAAGATTTCAGATTTGGGAGGAATGATTGCGAGGAGAAGGAGGAGGGATTTGGGGGAAGATTTTATCTTGGCGGGAGTTTTCCCTCCAGAGTTTTCGTTCAAGTTCAATCTGGGCGGTAGCTTGTTTGGGAAGGAGGCTGACCGCTGGAGGGAGTAGAGGCGACGCGGCGGCGCCAAAATCTGCCACGTGGGTCCTGCTTGTCGGTGACACTGGCTCGTGTGAAACGAGTTGAAACTTGGAACATTGCAGGAGTTTAGTTCCAAACTTCTTTAAACTTCTAACTTTTCCATCATATCAAAATTTTTCTACACGCACGAACTTCCAATTTTTCCATCACATCATTCCAATTTCAACCAAACTTCTAGTTTTAACGTGAACTAAACACACCCTTAGGTAATAACGTAATCTTATTTTCTCTAATAAGAGTTGGATAAAGATTAAGATTTTTATGTCACGTTTTTCAAACTGCTAAACGATACGTTTCGTACGAAAACTTTTTATATGAAAGTTGCTCTAAAATATCATACTAATCTATTTTTCAAATTTATAATAATTAAAACTCAATCAATTATACGTTAATACCACCCCGTTTTTACGTAAAAAAAACTTCATCTACATATTAGGAGAAAATAACACCACCTAGTCTGTTGCCCAAGTTTTCTAATGAGCTAAAATGTTTCATTAGAAAATAAAAAATAAATTTTAGGTAAAACATTTAAACGTGTGTTCTTTAACAACTTAGAAGTAAATTTAAAAATATATTAATAATATTTTGAAATCAACTTCAAAATTAAATTTGAAAATTTAAATTTTGGTTGTTTTTCTTTTCATGAGTTGGCTCCTATACGTGGGAAAGTGGGAGAGGTGCTTGGACTAGGCCACTTGGGCCACAGAGATTTTACACATTTTTAATGGTTGTAGGAGTTAGTATTATTTTCGGTTGTGGGGTATGGATCGGCTCAATATATATTTAAGAGAGTTAAAGTGCACTTGGGATGGTTAGATTAGTATGTGTTTGGTTTAAGGGACGGAGTGGGTTGGATTGGATCGAACTCACTTTTTAAGGTGTTTGGTTTGGGAATAGGTGAGAGGGGATGATCCCTGAAATGGATATTCTCCTGAGATTTGGATTGGACTGGTTCCTCAAAAACTAGCGGATCAATCCAACCCACTTTTCTTTGACATATGGGTCATCCTCTTTAAAGTAAGACCATCACATCCCTCGTGCTAAATAGACAGACGAGATAATCGCATCCGAAACTAAGGATGAGTCCAACCCATCTTACCTCATCCCAAAACAAAACACATACTTAGATTATGGGAGTATCTAGATCCTAAAAAATTTTGGCCAAAAATATCAAATAAAATGTTTGGACACATGCATGGAATATTAAATATGGACGAAAAATAAATCAATTGTACAGTTTGCATGTAAATTGCGAGACGAATCTTTGAGCTTAATTGTGTTATGATTTGACAATGTGATGCTACAGTAAACATTTGCTAATAACGGATTAATTAGGCTTAATAGATTCATCTCGCAGTTTACAGACGAAATCTGTAATTTGTTTTGGTATTAGTCTACATTTAATACTTTAAATGTGCCTATATACTTAAAAAAATTGGCCAGCGAACTAAGCAAGCCCTATCTTTGGGCACTTCGGGTATTTGGTCCTTTGAGACAGACGACTGAAGACACCTAAAAAAATGTTCGGTCTTTATCAAAAGATGACCGAACTAGAAACATAAGATTAGTGTTCCGGTTTTTTAAATCGGTTTTCGGTCTCGTTTTATTTTGTCCATCTCTGTGCACCCACCCACACATGTATCACATATCACCACACACGTACTAATAGTAGTTAATAAACCATATTTTGGTATTCTTTTACCATCTAATCTTATTTTCCACGCGCGCTCTTCTCAAAATGCTAAATGTCCTTGTTTTCTGCATTTATATTTTTCAAACTGCTAAACAGCGTTTTCAAAAAATTCTAAAAAAATATGCTTTAAAAAAATCATATTAATCTATTTTCAAGTTTATTTTAGCTAATTAATTATGCGTTAGTAAATCGCTCCGTTTTACATACGGGGAGGTAAAGTTTCTCACCTCACTTCTGAACGCAATCTTACACGCCTACAAAATATTTTCTAGCATGCATTTAAATAAATGGAGACCAATGATAATTCATAGCCTCGCTAAATTTCTATAGAATTGGTATTGGAATTTAAACCCTAATAAGGTCATACACCCACGACTCTCGTAACACCCCGGTGCATTTACTTCCACAAACTTTTGCCGGTCTCTGTGCCTCCATTTGATTTGGATAAAAATGAGTGACGTTTTTAGCCGAACAGTTCTTGAGTCCCATGGTCAGAACAAATTCCGTCACTGGGCATTACATTTGCCGATGAAATGAAATAATAAAGGGTTGGGTAGGATCGTGCATGGAAACAACACCATTAATCAAGTAAAAAAATCGAAACAACACCAAGATCACGTACACAATCCGGCTAGCTTCGAAAGGAAGTTCAAAAGTTGGGGAGAAAACGAGACTGTGACGGACACTTTCGTGTTTTTTCCTTGTCCCAAGAAAGATGGGGCAACTTGATGATCATGGGTTGATAATTTGGTGAATTAATCGCGCACTCGCATGCAAATGGTGCCGGTCGGTACATCGGTTGTAGACTTATAGCTGTTACCGTGTGTGGTGAGTCTTAATCAATTTGCATATTAGTAGATGGGTGAAGAAATTGTGCGATTACACTAAACTAGCTAGCTGCATTGAACCATGGCTCTGTTGATCGGTTTGCTGTTGCATCATACACCTGACGCCTTAGGGTGTGTTTGAGAAGGAGGGGATTGAGGAGATTGGGAAAATACGTAAAATGAGGTGAGCCATTAGCACATGATTAATTGAGTATTAATTATTTTAAACTTTAAAAATAGATTAATATGATTTTTTAAATCAACTTTCCTATAATTTTTTTTGCAAAAAACACACCGTTTAGTAGTTCGGGAAGCGTGCGCGCGGAAAACAAAACTATCTTTCTCTCTTTCTCCTGCGCTCGAACGCAGCCTTAAACTCCATTTTTCGAGTCATCAGATCAACTCTAGCATTAGAACAAGTTTAATAGTACAGCAATTACTAACTTTAAAAATTAATATTTTAGCTAATCAAATAGTTTACTCATATAATAGTAACATATAAATATGTACTACATCATGAATACATGGCTCATCTCTTGTGCATACAACGCATTTCCTTTCTTTCTTTCTTCTCCATCTAAACACTTAGACCTATCCACTTTTTAATACTCGCTCCTACCGTCGATTGGGGCGGATCCAGCGTGGGTGCTGGGAGGACTCGAGTCCCCCTACCCCGCTAGATCACCATTGATAGAAGGGGAGACGAAAGGGCAATAATAAAGAGAAAATGAGAGTAGGGGAGATTGAAGAAGGAAGAAGGAGATAAGTCCCCTCTTAAATCTTCTTCTGGATCCGCCCATGATCGTCGGAGAAGATATATAGACCCTGTTTGGATCCAGGGACTAATGTTTAGTCCCTGTCACATCGGATGTTTGAACACTAATTAGAAGTATTAAACGTAGACTAATGACAAAACCCATTCCATATCCCTAGACTAATTCGCAAGACAAATCTATTGAGCCTAATTAATCTATGATTGGCCTATGTGATGCTACAGTAAACATGTGCTAATTATGGATTAACTAGGCTTAAAAATTTTGTCTCACGAATTAGCTCTCATTTATGCAATTAGTTTTATTATTAGTCTACGTTTAATACTTCTAATTAGTGTCAAACATCTAATATGACATGGACTAAAATTTAGTCCTTGGATCCAAACACCACCATAAGCATCCAGTAGTAGACTACGGTGATGATATCCACACTGCAAGTTCCAAGAATCAATCCTGCCAAGTGGTACACAAAACCATAAAACCAACGTGCACGTTAAACGTTTTGTGTGTGTGAAACCCAGTTTCGTTTTTATAATCCCTCCTGGTGAGCAGCTGCACATGCAAAAATCAAAATACAGTTGTCTCTGCTCTATACTTGTACTACAACCCGGTCGGCCAGGCTAAGGGCACGTACAGCGGGTCTTTTTGCCCCGTCTCTGTGATGTCTTTTATGCAAAAAACCCCCCGGTTGAGTCAAGCGACGGGAGCTGCGTCCTCTCGCGAGGCGATGGCGACGACCCGTGCTCCGAGGCGGAAGAGGCAAGCTCAGCACCGTTGTACGAGCTCGTCGTCCCGAGGCGACGGCGCGGCAGGATCCCGCGCGGAGAGCGCGCGCGCGGGAAATTTCCCCGCGAAATCCAGGTTCGTCCAACTCCCCTCCCACTCCCCCAATCCGGGAAATTTGCTCCAGCATATAGCGCAGCAATCTCTCCCAATCTCCCACTCCCCCAATCTCCAACTCCCCTCGCTTGATTTGGGTGCTGCTGAGATGTCCACGGCGGCTGCAGGTAGGAAGAAGAAGGGAGGCACACCTGAGGCCTCGGATGCGGCGGCGGCAGCCCCAGCTCGTTTGGAAAAGGCATTCTACAATTTAATTACTTGACTCTAAATTTTTTTGCATCATGCAGCATTTTATCCTAATGATATTGAGGTTATATTCAACTTTTGAGAGAAATAAAAATCTGATGGTTGTTTATATTATGAATTGATTGTGGATTGGATGAAGCTATCTCTAGATGTTACTCTGTTTATACTACCTGATTATTAATGTCAGTAATCCCTTCCTTTGTTATATGGTTACAGTAGTTAGCTAGAACCCTGTAACTGAAATGAACTAGCTGCCATGAGATAATTCGCAAAAGCGAGCCAAACTCAAATGCAGAGATTTAGTTAGCTAGAACCCTGTAACTGAAATGAACTAGCTTGTTCAGTGATACACTATACTACTGATATGGAGTATATATAATCTAGGGAAAAAGATGAGCATATTAGCCTTTTATTGCATTCCTTTTCTTTTTGTACTCTCTCTATACATATATGTCTCTATACATATATAATCTAGGGAAAAAGATGAGTATATATAATCTTTCAGCAGGTTCAGTGTATGTCTCTATACATATACTTTGATGAGAATCTGCAAATGATCAGAAAGGGGAAATTTAGGAAATAAATTCAGAGCTTGATCATTGGAGGTATATACTGGGAGCTAAATATTGATTTGATTGTGGTCATGGCTGGGAGGTATACATCCTGGTAGATATATACATCCTGTGAGGTCAGTTGGAATGCCGAGAGGTCTCATTCAGTTTCAGTTTCTGAATTAATGTGAATGTGATTTGTAAATGCGAATGTGCACTTCAGTTTCTGTTGGAATGTGAATGTGCATGCTTCAGGTTCAGTTGTTGCAATGTGAATGTGCATGCTTCAGTTTCAGTTTCTGTTGGAGTGCCGAGAGGACTAATTTGCTTATGTGAATGTGAATGTACCCTTCAGTTTCTTTCTGGAATGTGAATGTGCATGCTTCAGTTACAGGCATTATGTATATGTGCTCCTTTATTATGTGAATGCTTCAGTTATGTGCATGCCCGTTTCTGTGAATGTGAACGTGAATTCAAGCCTCAATTTTATACTATAAAATGGAACCATCTACTCCTTTTCATTATGTATATGTGCTCCTTTCCACTACCGTACCCTCTACTCCTTTTCATTCTGTAAATGGAGCCGCATGAAGATGATGACTTCCTAGAAGCCGACAATTTTGAAGTGTTCACCGTAGAAGAGTTGCTGGCAGAGGATGAGATCATCGAAGAGTTGCTAGCAGAAGAATTCAAGGCTGCAGGTGATGGAGAAGCTTCGTCCGTATCTCGCCGTCGTCGACAGAGTGGACCAAGGAGGTACATACCAAGAAATCGAGAACGAGGTCATGATGATCTTGTCGCTAATTACTTTTCCGCAAATCCTATCTACACCGATGAAATGTTTCGTAGGAGATTTAGGATGAGACGGCCGTTGTTTCTGCGTATCGTACATGAACTTAGTGAGTGGTCTCCTTATTTCACCCAACGAGTTGATGCAACTGGTAGGAATAGTCTTTCACCGCTTCAAAAGTGTATAGCAGCTATCAGGATGTTAGGTTATGGAACCGCGGCTGATCAACTTGATGAAGTCTTGAGGATTGCTGCAAGCACTTGTTTGGAATGTTTGGGAAAATTTGCTGAAGGGGTGATTGAAAAGTTTGGTGACGAATATCTACGCCTGCCAAGAGCCGATGAATTGGAAAAAATCTTACAAGAAAATGAGGCTCGTGGTTTTCCTGGAATGTACGGAAGCATCGATTGTATGCATTGGCCATGGAAGAATTGTCCGAAAGGTTGGGCAGGCATGTTCACTAGTGGTAACAAAGGCGTTCCTACTATGATTCTTGAAGCAGTGGCAACTAAAGATCTTCGTATATGGCATGCTTTTTTTGGTACTGCCGGGTCTCAGAATGACATAAACGTTCTAAACAAGTCGCCACTATTTATTCAAGCAATAAAAGGGGAAGCTCCAACGGTACACTACAACGTAAACGGAACACAATATGACATGGGTTACTATCTTGCCGATAGAATATATCCAGAATGGGCAGTATTCGTGAAGACAGTGACGGCCCCTCAGTTGGCGGAAGACAAATTATTTGCATTAAAGCAAGAAGGGGCGAGGAAAGATGTCGAGTGCGCATTTGGTGTGCTGCAATCACGCTTTGATATTATTCGTCGACCAGCAAGGTTATGGAAGCAGGGGGACGTTATCAACATAATGCAAGCTTGTGTTATCCTTCACAATATGATAGTGGAAGATGAGAAGGAAGCAATTAGAGATGTCTTGGATTTGAATTATAATCCAAGTGCAACGATAGTGCTCCCGCCTGAAGTGCAAAGAAGCGACAACCCAGATGTCACGCCCAGAAATTTAGCCCAAATTTCCAGACTATTTTGTGTATTAAATCCCTGTCCAGGACCAGCCAGGGTACACAAAACGACAAGTAATAAACAGTTCCAAACGTAAATAAAGCGTAAAATACTTACAGAAGAGGCACTTAGTCCTCACACCGAAACAAAAGCAGCAGCAGCGGAAAAAGGCGATCCTAGCGGGGCTTCAGCTCCACTCCACAGGCAAAACTCAACTGGGGTCTGAGCCTTGGTCCTCTAACTCCATCTTCAGCTCAGAAGCACTACACTTCTGAAAAGGGGGAATAATAGCAAGGCTGAGTACAACCACCGTACTCAGCAAGCCACACCAACGATGCAGACGTGCAAGGGGGAACACAAGGACGGTTTGTGGCTATTTGCATAAAGGCGGTTGTAAAACATTTTATTGAGCAAAACAGTAAAACTGTTGAGTAATTAAAGTAATATTAAATCTCCACTGATCAACGCTACACCACGTTGAACAGGCCCAACCAACCCACCTGTACTACAGTGCATTGGGTCGATTTATTAGGTGTGAGACTAATCACGGTGAATCTGGTCGATCGCCCATAACCGCGGGCACGGCTATTCGAATAGTTTTACTCTGGCCAGAGGTGCACAACTGTACCCACAAGACACAACCCACCGACATGTCACCGCGTCATCATGTGCCCATGATGCACACGTCACCATGTCGAGTGATTGTGACGAGACCCTTCGCATAACCCTCCCCTAACCATCCACACCACGCTAAGGTTTCACCCCCACCCCTCAAAAGGCAGTGGGCGGTCCCCTCTTGCGCCGCGGTGAATCCGGCAGCTGGACAACCGGACACCCCGGCCGACCCAACTCCATCACGCCCACCCTCGCCACCGGTGCCTAGGAAAGGGTCGAGCTATACTTCAGATCAAGCAGTTACCCATTCCCGCTTGTGGCAAGCGCTGTAAGTCTTCCAGGGTTTCCCGTGAACCGGTCCTTAATTGCTATGGGTGCGACTCGCAAAACCATGCATCCACAGCCCACCATTCAGTCGCATTTTAGTTGGATAATTACGACCATAAAACATGGCCAGATGTCTCGAGCACGCAGCTCAACAAGATACTAGAATGTCTAATACTGCAATTATCCCATCGACTGAGCTAGTGGTAATTAAGCATGGCTAAGCATATAGTTCTAGCTAGGTCACATAAGTAACACAAGCTAGTCAATTTATTACCCAAGGTTGACAAAGAACAGATATCAAGTAAACATGGCGCAAGCGAGCAGATAGGAAAACCCTGATCCCATGTAATTAGCAAAACATGCATATTTATTTGTAAACGGTAAAACATTTATAAATTGGGATCAACATGCTCAAGGAGAATGTGTGACTTGCCTTGCTTCTTCACTTTGATCTTCTGAACTCTTTTCCTCGCGACCGCGGACTTCCGAAACGACGGAAACTACACGCTGGCACGCAAAACGAGGAAAAACTCTAATAAACACCAAGAAAACAGTACATAAAAAGTAAACAAACATGTAGAGCTCAATTTTAGATGAATTTTGCAAGTTGAATGGCTCAATTCGGAGTTCGAATGAATTAGATATGAATTTTAGAAGGTTTTGAGCCATTTTAATGAATTTCTAGAATTATTACCGATTTATTGCGCAATTTAAATCAATTATGACGTCATCCGACGGGGGAGAGGTGGCGCCGGCAAGCGGGCCCCACCTGACGGTGACTCACGGGTGGCGGGCGCACCGTGGACCGAGTCCACGCATGCGCTGGTCCGCGGGCGCACCACGTGGCAGACACGTGGCGGCCACGACGGACGGCTAGCGGAGGTGGCGCCGACGTGGCGCCACAGAGGCACCGACGCGGGCGGCACGGGAAGGCCACGTGGACGGCCCAGATCGCCCCGAAGGAGGATCGGGCGGCCACGGGCGAGCGGGAGCCAGCTCACCGGTCGGCCGGCCGGGAGCGACGGCGCACGGCCCGATGGTCGCCGGCGACGACCACCGGCGCGACGGCACGCACGGGAGGCGACGAAAAGAGGGGAAAGGGAAAGGAGATGAAGGGGGTCCTCACCGAGGAGCGCCGGCGACGGGACGACCATGGGGAGGCGACCGGCGGCGGAAAGGATGGCGGCGGCCGACACGGGAGGCGACGGGAACGGCGGTCCGACGACGCCCGACCATGGCGGAGCCGCGGCCGAGGGCCGGCAAGACCTAGGGAAATTATTGGAGCGGTTAGGGAGGGAAATAGGCGACCGGAGCGGCGAGAATACCACGCCAGAGAGGAGAGGAATGGTGGGGCTCACCGGCGACCGAGAGGTACCACGTTCCGGTGGGTTTCCGGCGATGAACAACGGTGACCGAGGTGCTGCACGGCGCTGCGAGGCGAGAGGTGAAGACGGAGCGACGCGGCGGCGGCTAAGGCGACGGTGGCACACGGCTGGAGGCGGCGTATGGTGGAGGTGGCTCGGGATGCACGGTGGAAGGGTGGTTGCGGTGGTGGAATGGGGAAACGGAGCGGAGGCCGGGGTAGAGCTTGGCACGGCGTTGCCGACGGCGCAAGCGGCGAGGTGCGGCGACGACTAACGCAGCGGCAGCGGCCGGCTGAAGGCGGTGTGTGGCGGTAGTGGCTCGGCCTCGCGATGGGAAGGTGGTTCCGGCGGTGGAGGAGGGAGATGGAGTGGATGCCGGGGTGCGGTGGGGTGGTGTGATGCTATAGGTGGTGGCGGCGCAGCGCGGCAGCGACGGGAGCGGCGGTGGCGGGCGGCTGGAGATCGCCGGCGAGCGGCGGCGAAGGGGATCGGCGTGGAGAGCTCGGTAGAGGGCGTGGGGGACTCGGGAAAACGGGGAAAAAGGAAGAGGAGTCCACGGGGATTGATTTGATAGCTCAAGGGGGCGAGGAGAGGGCCGGGGAGCGGCGGATTTCGAGGGGAAGTGGGGCGGCGTCGTGGGGGTGTGGCGGCTCGGCGTGGCGTTGATTCCCGCGGGGAGAGAGGGGGAGTGGGGCGGGATGTGGTCGCGAGGTGGAAGGGGTCTCGGGTCCACGCCGGTTGGGACGAGGGGAGGTGCGGGATCGGCGGAGGGAGTGGGCGGCGTGGGCGGCGGTTGGAGCTGGCCGGAGGTTGGGGATGACAGGTGGGGTCCACGGGTCCCACCTGTCGGCCTGAGTGAGAGGGGAGGCCGGGAGGGAGGAAAAGCAGACTTGCGCCAAAAAGGGGAGGCAAGCCGGGCCGCGGGAGGGGAAGGAGAGAGGATTTTGGGCCGAGCCCGAAAGGGAGGAAGGGGAAGTTTATTTTGTTTTCTTTTTATTTAAATTGATGCAATGACCTTTGTGCTATTAAAACTATTTCTCGAGCTCCGAAAATTCACGGAAAATTCCGGAGAGTACATTAGGGCACAAAGAATATTACAAAATATTCCCGGCCAATGATTTTTAAGGGAAAATTTTAATTCTCCCAACATTTCACTTGGATAAATTGATTTAACTTTTATTTAATTTCTAGAAAATGTATTATTAATTGATTTTTAAACCCGAACGAAAATCGGGGCGTTACAAATCTACCCCCCTTACAGGAATCTCGTCCCGAGATTCTGGGATGGCTAGAAAGAAAGCCGGTGCTGGTGGGCGGTCTGACTGATCTGCACATTGAACTGCCACATTCTGCTTCGAACTGATTGATTGACTGGTTGATCAAACCTGCACGATTGCACTGGCTGGATTCGACCTTTCTGTTCCTTTGCTTTGCCAAAACTGGACCGACTGGTTCTGCTTGAACTGACCTAGGCCAGAACTGCGGATACTCCTG
This sequence comes from Oryza sativa Japonica Group, assembly GCF_034140825.1. NCBI lineage: Eukaryota > Viridiplantae > Streptophyta > Magnoliopsida > Poales > Poaceae > Oryza > Oryza sativa. The sequence goes on from NC_089039.1 coordinate 25,489,726, forward strand.
AAACTTACTTATCTTGGACTGAACTGTTGAGGTTGGCAATTTTGGTAACCTGAGAATTCACCACGCTGGCTATAAGAGGATGAAAATTGAATCTGGCATTTGTAAATCATTTACCCTATGTCCGCTTGGACTGGTCCCAACTCAAATGACAAGTAAATCCAGGAAACCTGCTTGACCTGTCTAAGCTAAGCGGTTGAACTGGCCTCATGGGTGTACCTTAGAATTCAATCGGTTGCCCGGGGATCGGCTTAATTCTTCTGATACCTTGCAACTTGCTTCTTCAAGTGCTACCCTGATTGCGGCACTGGTTGAACCTTCAACTAAAACAGCGACGAAGTGAGGCAAAACTCTTCTCCGAGACCTACCCCCTTACAGGGAGTAGTCTTACTTCCGCGTGGCTGGGATCAGTTGAACTGTTGTCCTTCAAATATAGCCAACACTTCTCTGATTTACAAAGAGCCCTGACTTTGAAAACTGAAAACTTCATCGGTCCATCAAATTGAAGCAATGGCGATGCACTTTCACCCCGACAAGATTTGGAACTTAACCCTTAGTTGATGATAGGAAATTCCACATAAAAGTGACTCTCATTTAGCTCATGGACACACTGACTCTTGACTGCAACACACTACTGCTGGAGTTCTTTCCGCTACACTTGACCTTGCATCGAGCTTTGCATCTCCCGCATCAATACATCCATCATCTAATCTTGGACACCAAATGTTGATCACGAGCAGGGTTCTTCTGGCACTGGGATACCTTGTAGCTTTCAACTGAACCATTGATTGGTGACTTTAATTGATCTTATCTCTGACACTGACCATCCGCTGCCAGGACGGAAGAGAGGTGGAAGAGAGGGGTTGCTAAAGATAAGGTACTAAACCACTTGCCTACTGTTATGTTGTGAGTAGACTTTTATTGTTCAAGTTGCTTAAGCAAACAACCTAGTATGGTCGCATCCCCACCAATGATGCAAACCATACCCCTACACACAAGCAAACAACACACGATCTAGAAAGCTAACGGAACTACTCTTCTGGGAAAGATTGGGTTTAGGTCAACTTCGGGAAAACTCCACTTGATCTTCGCAGAACGACGACTCTGAACTGATCTTCTCGCTCCTTGCACGAAGCTTGAGGCTCGAATTGACTTGACTTCCGAACAGACATGAAGCTGACAGCTGGTCCTCTAGGTTTGACAACTAAAAGAATTGGAGAGATTGGGAGGAGAATTTTGAAAAACCGTTTCACAAAGAAATGCCGAAGGGCGAGAGGAGACAATTTGCAAGTAGGGTTTTCAGAAAACTTGTCCTTACGGTTTGACCATTTGGCTCAACCTACAGTCAAGTTGGCTCTGATACCACTTTGTCACGCCCAGAAATTTAGCCCAAATTTCCAGACTATTTTGTGTATTAAATCCCTGTCCAGGACCAGCCAGGGTACACAAAACGACAAGTAATAAACAGTTCCAAACGTAAATAAAGCGTAAAATACTTACAGAAGAGGCACTTAGTCCTCACACCGAAACAAAAGCAGCAGCAGCGGAAAAAGGCGATCCTAGCGGGGCTTCAGCTCCACTCCACAGGCAAAACTCAACTGGGGTCTGAGCCTTGGTCCTCTAACTCCATCTTCAGCTCAGAAGCACTACACTTCTGAAAAGGGGGAATAATAGCAAGGCTGAGTACAACCACCGTACTCAGCAAGCCACACCAACGATGCAGACGTGCAAGGGGGAACACAAGGACGGTTTGTGGCTATTTGCATAAAGGCGGTTGTAAAACATTTTATTGAGCAAAACAGTAAAACTGTTGAGTAATTAAAGTAATATTAAATCTCCACTGATCAACGCTACACCACGTTGAACAGGCCCAACCAACCCACCTGTACTACAGTGCATTGGGTCGATTTATTAGGTGTGAGACTAATCACGGTGAATCTGGTCGATCGCCCATAACCGCGGGCACGGCTATTCGAATAGTTTTACTCTGGCCAGAGGTGCACAACTGTACCCACAAGACACAACCCACCGACATGTCACCGCGTCATCATGTGCCCATGATGCACACGTCACCATGTCGAGTGATTGTGACGAGACCCTTCGCATAACCCTCCCCTAACCATCCACACCACGCTAAGGTTTCACCCCCACCCCTCAAAAGGCAGTGGGCGGTCCCCTCTTGCGCCGCGGTGAATCCGGCAGCTGGACAACCGGACACCCCGGCCGACCCAACTCCATCACGCCCACCCTCGCCACCGGTGCCTAGGAAAGGGTCGAGCTATACTTCAGATCAAGCAGTTACCCATTCCCGCTTGTGGCAAGCGCTGTAAGTCTTCCAGGGTTTCCCGTGAACCGGTCCTTAATTGCTATGGGTGCGACTCGCAAAACCATGCATCCACAGCCCACCATTCAGTCGCATTTTAGTTGGATAATTACGACCATAAAACATGGCCAGATGTCTCGAGCACGCAGCTCAACAAGATACTAGAATGTCTAATACTGCAATTATCCCATCGACTGAGCTAGTGGTAATTAAGCATGGCTAAGCATATAGTTCTAGCTAGGTCACATAAGTAACACAAGCTAGTCAATTTATTACCCAAGGTTGACAAAGAACAGATATCAAGTAAACATGGCGCAAGCGAGCAGATAGGAAAACCCTGATCCCATGTAATTAGCAAAACATGCATATTTATTTGTAAACGGTAAAACATTTATAAATTGGGATCAACATGCTCAAGGAGAATGTGTGACTTGCCTTGCTTCTTCACTTTGATCTTCTGAACTCTTTTCCTCGCGACCGCGGACTTCCGAAACGACGGAAACTACACGCTGGCACGCAAAACGAGGAAAAACTCTAATAAACACCAAGAAAACAGTACATAAAAAGTAAACAAACATGTAGAGCTCAATTTTAGATGAATTTTGCAAGTTGAATGGCTCAATTCGGAGTTCGAATGAATTAGATATGAATTTTAGAAGGTTTTGAGCCATTTTAATGAATTTCTAGAATTATTACCGATTTATTGCGCAATTTAAATCAATTATGACGTCATCCGACGGGGGAGAGGTGGCGCCGGCAAGCGGGCCCCACCTGACGGTGACTCACGGGTGGCGGGCGCACCGTGGACCGAGTCCACGCATGCGCTGGTCCGCGGGCGCACCACGTGGCAGACACGTGGCGGCCACGACGGACGGCTAGCGGAGGTGGCGCCGACGTGGCGCCACAGAGGCACCGACGCGGGCGGCACGGGAAGGCCACGTGGACGGCCCAGATCGCCCCGAAGGAGGATCGGGCGGCCACGGGCGAGCGGGAGCCAGCTCACCGGTCGGCCGGCCGGGAGCGACGGCGCACGGCCCGATGGTCGCCGGCGACGACCACCGGCGCGACGGCACGCACGGGAGGCGACGAAAAGAGGGGAAAGGGAAAGGAGATGAAGGGGGTCCTCACCGAGGAGCGCCGGCGACGGGACGACCATGGGGAGGCGACCGGCGGCGGAAAGGATGGCGGCGGCCGACACGGGAGGCGACGGGAACGGCGGTCCGACGACGCCCGACCATGGCGGAGCCGCGGCCGAGGGCCGGCAAGACCTAGGGAAATTATTGGAGCGGTTAGGGAGGGAAATAGGCGACCGGAGCGGCGAGAATACCACGCCAGAGAGGAGAGGAATGGTGGGGCTCACCGGCGACCGAGAGGTACCACGTTCCGGTGGGTTTCCGGCGATGAACAACGGTGACCGAGGTGCTGCACGGCGCTGCGAGGCGAGAGGTGAAGACGGAGCGACGCGGCGGCGGCTAAGGCGACGGTGGCACACGGCTGGAGGCGGCGTATGGTGGAGGTGGCTCGGGATGCACGGTGGAAGGGTGGTTGCGGTGGTGGAATGGGGAAACGGAGCGGAGGCCGGGGTAGAGCTTGGCACGGCGTTGCCGACGGCGCAAGCGGCGAGGTGCGGCGACGACTAACGCAGCGGCAGCGGCCGGCTGAAGGCGGTGTGTGGCGGTAGTGGCTCGGCCTCGCGATGGGAAGGTGGTTCCGGCGGTGGAGGAGGGAGATGGAGTGGATGCCGGGGTGCGGTGGGGTGGTGTGATGCTATAGGTGGTGGCGGCGCAGCGCGGCAGCGACGGGAGCGGCGGTGGCGGGCGGCTGGAGATCGCCGGCGAGCGGCGGCGAAGGGGATCGGCGTGGAGAGCTCGGTAGAGGGCGTGGGGGACTCGGGAAAACGGGGAAAAAGGAAGAGGAGTCCACGGGGATTGATTTGATAGCTCAAGGGGGCGAGGAGAGGGCCGGGGAGCGGCGGATTTCGAGGGGAAGTGGGGCGGCGTCGTGGGGGTGTGGCGGCTCGGCGTGGCGTTGATTCCCGCGGGGAGAGAGGGGGAGTGGGGCGGGATGTGGTCGCGAGGTGGAAGGGGTCTCGGGTCCACGCCGGTTGGGACGAGGGGAGGTGCGGGATCGGCGGAGGGAGTGGGCGGCGTGGGCGGCGGTTGGAGCTGGCCGGAGGTTGGGGATGACAGGTGGGGTCCACGGGTCCCACCTGTCGGCCTGAGTGAGAGGGGAGGCCGGGAGGGAGGAAAAGCAGACTTGCGCCAAAAAGGGGAGGCAAGCCGGGCCGCGGGAGGGGAAGGAGAGAGGATTTTGGGCCGAGCCCGAAAGGGAGGAAGGGGAAGTTTATTTTGTTTTCTTTTTATTTAAATTGATGCAATGACCTTTGTGCTATTAAAACTATTTCTCGAGCTCCGAAAATTCACGGAAAATTCCGGAGAGTACATTAGGGCACAAAGAATATTACAAAATATTCCCGGCCAATGATTTTTAAGGGAAAATTTTAATTCTCCCAACATTTCACTTGGATAAATTGATTTAACTTTTATTTAATTTCTAGAAAATGTATTATTAATTGATTTTTAAACCCGAACGAAAATCGGGGCGTTACACCAGATCCATGCTTCACAGAGGTACTTCGTAGAAATTCCGCTATCAAAGCTCGGCCAACACATAGGAAGCTAAAAAAGGATCTAATCGAGCACATATGGCAACGCTATGGAAACAAAGAAAATTAGACTAAAGGCATTGTAATATAATTATTATATTTATGGTTCCTAAAAAATATTGTAATCGTGTATCTTATTCATGCTTGATAGTATTATATCAAATATATAGCCACACAATGGTATACACAAATGCATTTGTAGTTTATCAAAGCTACATGCAAAGCATTAAATAGCTTACAGACAGACCCTCTGTCTGTGGGTTGTATGAGCTGTCTTTATATCCGTCTGGATGATAACTTCGAGGTTCTTGAAGACACACCCCTGTATGTGGGTTGTACATGCCCTAACACTCCTACTACTACCACTACACGAATAGCAAGTTGCCCCCAATCCGAGACGTGCATCTCTACCAGCAAAACTGCGTGCGACTTTGACGAATTCTGCCTCAGCGAGTATGCCCATTGGCTGCAACAATATAATTCGCTTCACGGTCGCTGAATTTTTCCTTCCCGGTTTCCATTGACCTTGTACTGGTTTGTGTGTGTCGGTATTTCCCTTACAAAATGATGAGTTGGTGTGTGCGCGCAGGCGCAGCGCGCTACTGGTTCAAAGCAAGCAGCCACACCTTCCGCGAACCGATCGTTCGATCGGTCCAGCCGCGTCCGGTTTAATATAAACCGGCACCCGTAAAGCGATTGGCAATTCAATCGGTATTGGATTGATCAATCATCGTCACCTCGTTTTGCTTGTCTACTTCGATCGCCGCCTCCGCAGCCGTCGTCGGAGAGGAGGAGGAGGAGGAGGAAGAGGAAGAGGAAGAGGAAGAGGAAGAGGAGGAGTGGGAGATGAAGAAGGAGGCAGGGGCAGGGAGCAAGCTGGGGAGGTGGCTGGGGGCGCCGGTGCGGGCGCTGTCGAGGGCGTGCGACTCGTACGTGCGGAAGATGTCGGCGTGCGCGGGGCACATGCCGACGCACGCGGCGGGCGCCATGGGGCGGGGCGGGTTCGCGCCGGGGGCGATGCAGGCGGCGACGTTCAGCTCGCGGTCGCGGCGCGGTGGCGTTGACGGCGGCGGCGACGACGACGACGTCGGGGCGCTCGTCCGCGCGCTGTCCCAGCGGCAGGCGGCGTCGTCGGCGTCGGCGGCGACGTCCGTGCCGGTGAGGAGCCGCAGCGTGGCGGTCGGGAGGATCGACGAGGACGCGCCGTGCGAGTTCGGCGCCGAAGACGCGCGCCTCGGCCCCGTGGCGGCGCCGCCGCACGTGCGGCGGAGCCGCAGCGTCGCGGTCGGCGCCGGGCGCGCCGGCGTCGGGTTCGGCGCCGGCGCCGGCGCCATGAGGATGGGACCGGGCGTCGGCGTCGGCGTGGTGCGCGGCTGACCTGACCGACGCGAGTGACGGCCTCCGGCGGCGCGTGCAGCAACAGTAGCACGCACGCGTCGCGTGTCGTCGTCGTGTAGTAGCTTTACCTAAGCTTAGGCTTGCTGTCTTTTCATGGTTCGTGAATCGTGAACACGAATTATTTACAGCTTTTTTTGTGTGTAATTGTGTCGCTTTCGGTGTGATGTGTAGTATATGTACATATCCTTTCCTTGTGATTACTAGATTTGTCACGATTTGGAACTAAGCAGCCAGTTTGACATCTGCACGTTACTTTCCATGCATATCAGCATATGCATGTGCTGTATTATCCCAGCAAGTTTGGTGTGTATTTCTTGATTTCTAGTAGTAGTTTATACTTCATCAAAAGAAAAATTAACCTAAAAAGAAATATAACCTCCTATAGTATAATAAATCTAGACAAACCTCTATTTAAATTTGTTGTACTATGTGAGGTCAAATTTTCTTTTATATTGGTTTTTTTGAACGGGGGAGTATGTACTATTTGAAAATTATAAATCGTTGCAAGGCATCTGTCTCCAACCAAGTGGTCGATCGATCATAGAACCAACCTACTCCAATTATCTATCCAATGATCCGTACGTTAAGTTTGACCTTCTGGGATGAGCCGATGTGTGCACCTGTCGAAGTTTGGGCGCGTCCGACTTTTGCATGGCTACACGCTGTGGCAACATCAGGAATTCAGGATCGTCCCAGTACCTCTCACTGTCCCAGTGATACTCAGACCCTGTTTAGATCACACCAAACTTGCTTTAAACTCCCAACTTTTCAAATCACATCACATCACATCCAAAACTTTCCTATTCACGTAAACTCCTAACTTTTTTTTCAAAGTACCAACTTTTTCCAAACTTCTCCTCAATTTTAGAAACTAAACACAACTTTATACTACAGAGGATCTTACGGCTTTGTATAGGGAGCTAAAAATATGAGAAAACAACTGGGGAACATATGAAAAAAAATGGACGTCAGAGCTTTGGTTATTGGAGTAGTTTATTTTTCTAAATTTTGTAGCTAAAATTATTTAGGGTGTGTTCGCTGGAGCTAGATCCTAACTAGCACAGTGCACACGGAAAACAGAGCGGTCAGTTAGCACGTGATTAATTAAGTGTTAGCTTTTTTTTTCAAAAATGGAACAATATGATTTTTAAGCAACTTTCGTATAGAAACTTTTTACAAAAAAATGCATCGTTTAGTAGTTTGGAAAGCGTGCGCGCGAAAAACGAAGTGGAGGGAGCCAGGAACCAGCCCTCCTGAACAAACCCTTAGATTCGTCCAAAACAGATATTGTTGATGAGCTTATTCTGGTACGTGAAACATGACGGATCATTTGGATATAAATAATAAACTATTATAATCTTGAAAACTATATTTATTTGATTTTACAAAAATTCTACATATAAAGTTTTTTAAGAAACACATTGTTTAGTAACGAAGTAGCATAGTTGAGATCAATTTTAGAAATAATTCTATATATAAAGTTTTTTAAGAAACACATTGTTTAGTAACGAAGTAGCCAAGTCAAGATCAATCCGATCCGAACGCAGCCTAAGAAACTAGAGATTATAGTAGAAACTACATGCGCACTTACTAAAACTATCCTAAACTTGACCTATGCGACAGGGATGGACTCCCTTCGACGAGTTTCCTCCGACAATATCGATCCAGCAACCAGGTCAGCTCTTTTCTTCACCACTACCCTCCTCCATGTTGCCGTTCGCCCTCGTCGGCGCCGAAAGGCATAAACCTGTCAGCGTGGCCCGTCTAGTTTTGTCCCAGTCCCAGCACCAGCTCACCACTTGCTATCAACCGCGCGTCTCTTGCGATCACGGTGTAGTCTCGCCAACCACCCCTCCTCCGCCTTCCAGACCATTTCTCTAAGCCCAATTCTCCATGTGGTGTTTTTTTCTCCTGAAGATAAAGATAAAGATAACGATGAAGATTAACTGTTTTATGTAGAACGTGGTGGTATTAACGTATAATTAATTGAGTTTTAATTATTACAAACTTAAAAAATAAATTAATCTGATATTTTAGAGCAACTTTCATATATAGAGTTTTCGCACGAAACGTACTGTTTAGTATTTTGAAAAGCGTGATACGAATATCCAAAATTTTATTCAGTTTTTGCAGTGAAAACTAACGGGTTTGTCTCCTCATTCACATCCGGAATCCTAAACCTTGAACCTAATCCCACAGCTGGTCGCGACGTGGTCTGAAAACGTTCACGCGCGCGATGGACGCGCTCACGCGCATTCGTTAGTTAGTTAGTTTGGATTTCCGGTGGAATGCGATCGGGAGACGGGCAGGCCAGGCTTCCGACCGAGACGCCGCCGAGGCCCTAGAGCGCAACTCCCAAGGCTGTAGAACAATCCGTGGACCGCAGCGTCTCTCAGCCACTCACCACGGCGACGTGTCATCCCATCCAGCCATCCGTCGTACCCCACGTCCAAATCCCAGAGCACCACCACATCTCCCCCAATTTTCCCAGCCGCGAACTCCTCCGAGTTGGTTGGCCTACGCGCCTAGCCAGCTAGCGACAATGGCCGCGTCCGCCGCCGCCGTGGCATCCACCGCGCCGCCGCAGCCGCTGCGGCCGCGCCGGGGGATAGCCGTGCCGTCGTCATACTCACACCGCGCGGCGACGCGGCCGCGCCTCGCCGTCTCGGCGTCCTCCACCACCACCGGCACCACCGAGACGACGAGCGAACGCGGCGGTGCCGAGCGGTTCTACTTCAACTTCACCGGGTTCCCCTTCCCGCTCGGGCCGTTCCTCAACCGCCGCACCATCCGCACCGAGGTAATTAACCCCGCCTGAATCCTTCTGCTCTCCGGCGGCGGCGGCGGCGCGTGTCTAATGGCGTCGAACGAAGCAGGCGGTGAAGGGGAGGATATGGCTGTTCGAGCAGGAGCAGGCACTGGGGTTCAGCAGCGTCTCCACCAACACCCGCATGACCGTCATCAAGCTCAAGTCCGGCGGCCTCTGGGTGCACGCCCCCATCGCGCCGACCAAGGAGTGCATCCAGGCAAGCAATCCCCGATCTCCCCCGTCTCCTCCGATTCAGCCTCGTCTCATGTCGCCGCCGTGCAGCTTCTCAAGGAGCTCGACGCGCCGGTGGAGCACATCGTGCTGCCGACCTTCGCCTACGAGCACAAGGTCTTCTTCGGGCCATTCACCAGGAAATTCCCCAGGGCGCAGATATGGGTGGCGCCCAGGCAGTGGAGCTGGCCGATCAACCTGCCGCTGGAGTTCTTCGGGATCTTCCGGGCCAAGCCCCTCCAAGACGAGGACGACGACACCCCATGGGCGGGCGAGATCGAGCAGAAGATGCTCAGCTCGCCTGAAGTTGGTAGCGTCACTGTCACCAACCAATTCGAGCTTCTATTTCATCAGCAAATGGATGCAATTTTTTTTTATAGCTGTGTGCAATGGTGTGAATTTGGTGATTTCAGGGATTGGACCCTATGTGGAGGTGGCATTCTACCACAAGCCTTCGCGGACATTGTTGGTGACGGATGCCGTCATTTTTGTTCCTCGGCAGCCACCTGAGTGTATCAGCAAAGAGTCGTTGCTGGCATCTGCCAAGAACGGCTTGGCAGTGAAGATTTTGAGCAAAGGAAAAGAGGTCCCAGATGAACCAGTTGTGGACAATAAGCTGAACCGTCAGAAAGGTGATTGTAGTGAGTTTGATCTGTACTGTCTAATTGCGGCTATGAGTGCCATGCCATATACAAGAATCACTTTATTTTTAATGTAACCTCTGAAAAGGGTGGGGAGTTCCTGCTTTTCATTAAGAAGAAGAGAGTAGTGCTCATTAAGAAACAAAAATGACTGAAACTAGTGAAATATAGTGCTCATGGTTTAGCAGAAATAGTGTTGTAGCACACTAGATCGGTATGCACCAGCCTCTGTTTATCTTTTTTGGGTCTGGAGTGCATAACGATCTTTGTTAAACAAAATCGTAATGTTCACTGCTTTGTTTCTGTTTCTTTGGTTTGCTGCATGACATTCTAAAAAAAATCCTTGCGAAGCTCATTTGGCAATTCCATTCTCTGTGAAGCTTCAGTGTAAGGGCTTGAGGTATTCCCATGGACTCCATATGCCTACTATATCGCCATATCGGTTATGAGGTCTTTACTCTGTATTATCCTCAATGCTGATATTCAGTTTTTTTCGTCTTCGCTGTAATGCCAAAGATTATTGCCTGTCCTCAGACATTTAATTTTCTGCTCAAAGCATAAGCATCTGATGAAAATTACAGCATAATGTTTTCTTTTCATAGAATAGGGTCATATATCTTCCGCATTGAATTGATAATACTAGAACATTGCAGTAACCTTGTTGGTGTAACAACAGGATGGGAGCGAATGGTACTGCAAATATTGTTTCTTGGTCCCTCAAATCTTCTGGAGCCAAACGCAAGTTTTGCTCAAATGTCTCAGAAGTTGATTGTCTCCCCAATTGTGAAGACACTTGTTTTCAGCAAAGTTCCAGAGAAGGTATGTTCATGTGGTGAATGGAAACTATAATACACTAGTATCTGCTGAACCTGGCTGAACATTACCTTCTGTGCTTTTGATCTATAGGATTCATAAAACTTAGAATTACAACTTGAATGTTTTCCACGGGACGCTACGACCACACATTTTATCCTTTGGGTGTCAATATCTTCAGCTTGTCATTACAAGCTGCCTCTAGTCAGAAGCATTTCCTTTTTCAGTTGCAAACCTGCAATGTGTATGTAAATGAGTCAATCATGAAAAGTTGCATGCCCAGACTAGAATATGAAGCAGCTTTAGGCATCCTTCCTATGTGCTACCATAATTTATGCACTGTCTGACTCATTATCTAAAAAAATTGCACTGGCTGACTTGCAAGTTTTATATACCATTGAAGTGCTGAAGTGGAATGACCTGAGATCCCACCAAGTAGTATTTCTGATATTTCTATTTTGAAAAAATAAAAAAAATCTTAATTTTTTGAACTAGCATTTTGGTATTTCACACTTCCCATACATTTCTCCCAATGTCAAGCCATTGAAAATTTGAAATCGTCTGCCTCTGCAGGTGAGAGACTGGGTCGACAGGATCGCTGCAGACTGGCCATTCAGGAGGATAATCCCAGCTCACTTCGCAGCTCCGATTAACGCGAACCGGTCCGACTTCTTGGCTGCCTTTGCTTTCCTAGATGAGTTCCTCCCCGAGCGATCTCCAGCATCGCCCGGCCTCTCACTCCTCTTTGCCTCGCTCATGGGCAAGGCGGCGAGCTACTTCCCCCCTGATGACATGAAGACCCTGTCATCCCTGGACGAGTTCTTGGTTTCAGTTGGTGCTGTCAAGAAGACAGTTTCAGGCAGAAAGCGATGATACGGAGAGATACTGGCAGATGTGTTGTTCATAGTTTTGTGTTGAGATGAGCTTGTTGCTGCTGTACATGGTTAACACTACTAAACTGTACTCCCTCCATTTCACAATTTAAGTCATTCTAGCATTTCCCACATTCATATTGAAGTTAATGAATCTAGACATATATATCTATCTAGATTCATTAACATCAATATGAATGTGGAAAATGCTAAAATGACTTACATTGTGAAATGGAGGAAGTATGTAGTTAGCCTTTATCCAGGATTATATTGTATATACCTTACTGCAGTCTATAGAAGAGGCCAAAATGTTTACAACTCAGCTGAACATCTGATGATTCTCTATGACTGGGTCTGGGTCTGGTCTATTTGGCATGACTCCGGCTACAACTTCAGAAAAGTCCAACTAACGGTTTCAGTTCTATCTAAAAAAGAGTGAAGTTGCTGAAGTGATTAAAAAATTAACTAGTGATGTGGAGCAGGTTTAAATCGCTCACTATGTAGCATCTATGTCGATAATTCAAGCATTGTATACGTCATTAGTTCAATTCTTCGTAGGAACTACCCGTGAGCTTGCAAAATATATCTGTTTATTATAAAGAGATTTGTTGTTCCTGACCCTGCTTCACCTCCACAATTTTATTACAGACTACGCTCTTTTGTAGTTAGATTGAGAAGGCCCTATGAGAATTTCTCTTGCCCGGGCTAGCAGAGAGGCATTCATGTTTGTCATTTTAATGGGGGTGGTGGGGTTCAGTTTAGCATTTAGAGAGCACAAGATTAGAATGCTGTGCACGGTGTCTGTGGAGTAATAATTCCTTGTTCAGATCGAGCCAAGTTCAGTTAATGCAGAAGGTCTGCATCCATGAGCCGTCACAAGCCAAAGTACATCATCTTCTGTATCCTCACGCGTCAGACATTAACCCCATTATAACCACTAACCAACGCGTTATACAACTTCTGATCTAAGTGCCCACTCCATCACTTTCCTCAGATAGTACACGCTTTTGCACTACTAACAGCGACTTGTACATGATTTTTTCTTAAAGACACATAGTTAGATCCACATCAACTCTGAAAATGTGAAGAAATAGTAGTTCAAAGCTGCACACAATCACTTATCACTGTATTTTACATGCCTTTGCACTACTAATTGTGACTTATACATGTTCTTTTCCCTAAACAAACATGATTAGCTCCACATCAATTCTGAACTTGTGAAGAAATAGTAGTACAAAGCTGCACACGATCACTACTACTACAACTGTATTTTTTCAGACTGAGAATGTGTAAACCTCGATTCCTACTCCACTTTCCTAGTGAGCAAAACCATCAAAACGTCCCCAAAATTAGCACAGCTCATTGCACACGCTCGCTGGACTTGTCTGAACTCTGAACTCAGAAGTCAGAACTGACATCCTTGTCAGGCAAAGGTAGTTAAGTCAGTTACCATCAAAAGATCTGAAGAACGGTAACATAACGACCAACAGTGACAAATTTTACTGGAGTACGTTAACTCCCTGTAACTGAAGAAGGGTTCAGATTGCAGGCTGTAAAATAAAAACTGGAGCAGTAAATACGAAGGCAGGTCAAAACCGTGAGAGTTAATGCGAAGGGGTGAAACTGACGACGAGCCGCCATTAATTTCTCCAACCTTTTCTCCGTCACAGGATGAGGCAGAGCACCATTTACTCCTCGGCGCCGCGACGCCAACGGCGACGCCGACCACAGGGTGATCATCATCAGATCAGAAGCAAAAGAGCAGGATATATACACACGCATGACCTCATGAACTACTCTCATGTACAGGGTAAAGAGATGAAAAAAAGAAGATGATATGCCTTTGGCTTCTCATTGATGATGTCCAGCCCATCAGCCACAGGGAGAAAGAGATGGATTATGGAAATGACAAATTGTATACAGACGTCACTGCTGCCAGAAAAGAACTTCCAATTTTTTTTCTTTTTTTCTGCATTGAGAAATGCAGGCCAAGAAAGCTACAAGAAACATGGTACTAGATGTTGCCAAGAATTGGGAGGAGGAAGAAGAAGAACTAGCCTATACATGCAATTCTATCTATGTTATTGTTGCCATGCTGATGTAGTAAGCATCGATCCTCCATTGTAAGTCCTTTCCGAGCTCCAAGAAAGTGCACCCGGAAAGCAAGAACAAGAGAGGACGACGTCGACGGATGATGAGCCCGGCTGCATGCCGATGTGTCCAAGAAAGCAAGAACTGACCAACGCCTCGCCGTCGCCGGCGTCCTCAGTTGTGCAGCGGGTTCGGCCCCGTCGGGACGAGCCGCTTGGCGACGCCGTAGCGCAGGTCGACCTCCTCGTCGCGTCCCGGCGGCGGCGCCGGCCTGCGGTGGTGGCGCCTGACCCCGCCGCGGTGGCGCATGAGCTCGTGGCACAGGGGCAGCGGCGGCACGGGCGCCGCCTGCCTGGACGAGCCGCCGCCGCACACCCTGGCGAGGATCGCGTCGACGTCGACGGCGGACATCTCCGGGGCCCGCGGCGGGCGCGGCTGCTGCTGCGCGGAGGCGAGGACGAGCAGCGACGCCAAGAAGACGGCGCGGGCGACGCTCCAGCTCCACCGCCACGGCGCGGACGGCGCCAATCCCCCCATGGCCACGGCGCCCCTTCTTGGTCAGGGGAGAGAGAGAGAGGAAGAAAGAAGCCAAGCTCAAGAAGACGACGGCGCGCGGCGATGGCTTGGCTGGTGGCCGCGGGCGATGATGATGATGAGATGAGACGGGGACGCGCGGCGCGGGGGAGGTGGGCTTTAAAGGCAGCGGTGTGAGGTGCATGAGGAAGCTGGAAAAACAAGCAACGGCTGCTAGCTGCTGTGCTGAGGTGATGGGCGGGCTGATGGGGTGATGGCTCGGTCGCTCGCGGAGTCGCGGGATCCCCGATTTCCCAACTAAATTTCGGGTGGAAAAAACGAAGCGAGACGGGCAGTTTTCCCCGTGCGCGCGCGTGTACGGGGGTTAGTACGTACGCGGAGAGGAGGAACCCAACACCCGTGACGCCGTGAGGACGCGGAACTCGACCGGGGCCGGGATGACACACACAGCCGGGTCCGGGCCAGTTCACCGCGAAAGCGGAAACGCAATGCCGACAGAATATTTCGCTACAGTCGGTTACGTGAAGGCTGCAGGGAGAAAACTAAACGGAGGGCCAGTTTTCACCGCACGGATGCTGCTCGCCAAAGGTCCATCAGAATGGCAGTGTTCATCACCGCACTGATGCTGCTAGCTGAAGGTCCATTTAGAATGCTCATTCGCTTGGCAGATTTGGTTTGTTCTTTTAAACTTTTTTTAAAAAAATAACGAATAGCACGAGATAGTATGTTTCATATCGATATGCCGGGAAAAAATTACAAAGACTACAACTCGAAAAGGTTATTGTTAGAAAAAGGGAAAACAAAACACACCACCACTTGCTTTAAACTTTGAGATAATCCAAAAAATGTCACTGACAGGCGTCCAAATCCAAGAAATAATATCGACAAGTTTGAGTTCCAAAAAATACCATTGTACAAGCGATTTTATCCAAAAATACCATTGTTGTTAGGATTCCATCCATACCGCACCATTAAGTGCTACAGGATGAACAATGTATTTATCGACGTGGAATGGATAGAACCCTAACGACGATGACATTTTTAGACAAAGTCGTTTGTACGGTAACATTTCTTAGAACTCACGCTTGTTGATGGCATTTCTTATATTTGGACGCTTGTCAATAACATTTCTTTAATTATCTCTTAAACTCTAACTTTTGGTGAGCTGAAACTGAGGACTGAAATACATTGCAAATAATTCAGTTTAAGACCGGGGAATTTGATTTTTGGTTAGCTCGGTTTAGTCTTCAGTCATGACTGAAACATCTGGTAGTTTTATGAGAAAAAAAAACAGATAAATCACAATCGTACATGATACTTCATAGGCTTCTAGCTATTATTTCGATCAGTTCAATTAAGTAGTTAACCGAGTGTAATGACCGAACTGATCGTATCTATTTATCTTAGTAAGAATCACAGACCGGGATCAGTTTGGTTAGGTTTTCGGTCATTTTGCTTGCTCCTTCCCTATGCTGAGCTAATTACGAAAGGCTAACCAACATCAAGAAAAGAGTAAATTAGGTTCTTGCCCTGTGTAAGAGCAAAGCTAATAATACAGCCGACCTGTTAACTATAAGATTCTTTTGTAGCATTCTCTTAGCCTACCCATATAATAGTGAACTCTTTACAATTAATATAGGGCCTACTTGTCTCTCTCATAGAGTTTTTTGGTTCTAGTGTCCAAGCCAGCTGTAAGTTTACAGCTCGCTTCTCCTCTCTCTCCTCTCTTCTCTCTTTCATCTCAGCATTTAGCCGGTTTATAGCCTACTATTATACTTGCTCTAACTGACGAGAGATGAGTGTAAATATGTACGAAAACATGTAAAACGTTCGTTCAAGTGTCTCCAGGACAACATGTTATTAATCTTAACGAATCAGAGCTAAAACAGCCAAGCAAGCAAAATTAGCGTTGTTATTGAATATAGTACCATTTTTATTGATTCACCGGCGGTTCAAACTTCAAAGAGCCACCTATCCTCCGCAATTGCCACCGCAAAAAACAATATCAAACCATACCTAATTCCCACCATTTTTTTCTTTTCTGTATTTAAAGATCGCATAAAAAGTTCACCACCTTTACTACAAGGTAAAATTCACACGTCCTAACTGTAACAGGCACTTTTCAATTCACTGTTCTATCAAACCTGTACAGAGTACGGCCATTGGAGTTGCCTGTTGGAAAGGCCTAGAACTGATACAATATGTGGTGTCTGACACTTTAGCCCGGCAACACGCATGTTCCTTTTGCCGGTCCAGCCAAAGTGATCCAACCCTGTACAGCAAATAAGCAATCCAGGACCTGTAAATCAAGCTAAAATAGGCATGGCCTGGATGGAACAGTCACCAATCACCCGTGGCATCACAGCCACAGGACAGTCAAAAGCGAGGAGCAATCAGTTGGGTTAGTACTGAATTAATATGACAGCTCCAGGACATTGTAAACTTTGTGCCCACAGCAACCATTATTGATTTTCTTTCAGGTCCTCCATAACCACTAATTTACAAGTAATGTATGCTGAAATTTGTGGTGTAACCAAAACAACAGAAGGCAATAGCAAGCCCCAAATGAAATTCACTTGAAGATCTGAAATGTGAAGTATGGCTTCATTCATCAAACAGATACCAAAAGACAGGGAAAACAACATTGACTGAAGAAATAAATTGGTGGATGGCTCAAATTCTGGGGAAACAATTAAAGAAGCCACGTTGTAATAAACTTAAAACAACCAAGACAGCCGAATGGTAATCAACATGAGTTATCCAACGAACAAAGATAGAAACTCAGTCAAGGTAGTATTAATGTGTGATTTTCTTCATGAGTTAGCTGCCAAACAAAGATACAAACTCAGTCAAAGTAGTACTGAAGAGTGGTCTTCTTCAGCTAGAAATAACATCTGAAGTTCAAACTGCAGCACAGGGAATTTCGATTAATCAAAATGGACATGATTGACAGATTAATCCAAGATCCCACATGATGACATCAAGCAGGGTATCTTTAGTGCACAAAATGATCCAAGCTAGAATTATCGATGCTAAAGCTAACAGTGCAATTGTATAACCCAGCAACAAAGGCAATGAACACACAGGGAATTTGAGCATACAGCAGGCTAAGGCTCCTAGTTCCAAAGATCATAGCTGCAGCACAAACTCTACCATCTGAAAAGTTCTAAACTCTTCTCAGGAAATATCAGTGAAAAAACAACGGTAGGAATGTAACAACACCATGACAATCCACATAATTCTAAACCTCAAATTGCATCGCAGGATGCGAACCACAGGTTATCTCCTCTCCTCGTCAATCCTTCTCGGCTCCATGTACACAGGCATTGGCGCCGCAAGCCCGGGCTTGGCATGAGCACCCCTCTTACTGTTTGAGCGCTTCCTCGCCTCAGCTTCAGCAGAGCTCGAGGTCTCAGAGCTCTCATCAGCATCACTGCCATGCTCTTGCTCAGCCTCATCATGCAGCTCTTGGACTTTACCATTACCACAGAAACCTACCTTCTTCTTGTTCATCGCTGACGGATTAGCCGCAAATGCGGCATTGCAACCTTCATGGTAGTCTTTACAATCCAATTCGCCATTCATTGCCATCTCCCCATGCTCTTTGACTAGCACCTTATCAACAAACTCCAAGATCCGGGTAAGCTCCCGGCTCACCGCGCGCTTTCCCTCACGGATCATCGGGTCACCGCCCTAATCAGAAAACCCAAGATCAGAACACCGTTCCAATGGAATGCCTACCTAATTGAATATGCCCATGGTACGGGTTCTCATCACCTGGATCGAGTCGAGATGGAAGAGGAGGGCCATGGCGGCCTCAGAAATGGCGGCGGGGTCGCCCACCCTGCCTCGCCCGGAGAGGGAGCCCCGGAGCGCGGCGGCCTTGGACCGGAGGACGGCGAGCTCCTTGAGGTGGCGCAGCGTGCGGGACCGCCGCGCCAGGAAGCGGCGGAAGTGCGCCTGGATCGTCCGCGCCGCCCGCTCCCTCGCTGGTGAAGGCGGAGCCCGCGCACGGCGTGGCGGCGGCGGCAGCGAGGCCGGTGCATCCTCGTCGTCGTCCTCCTCCTCCTCGTCGTCCTCCTCCTCCCGGTGCGCGGCCGCGCGGGGGCGGTGGCGAGGGTTCCGGTGGAGCGGGGGCGGCACGGGCGGCGAGGCGAAGCAGCGCGGGAGGGTGGACTCGAGCGCGGCCACGCGGCGCAGGAGCGAGTGGAGCACGGCGTGGCTGTGGTCCGACGGGTTGGCCTGCTGCGGCTGCGGATACTGATGGGGTTTGGGCTGCTCGTACTGGTACTGGTACTGGTAGTGGTACGCGTGGTGCGCCGCGGAGGTGGGCGGCGGCGGCGGCGGCGGCGGAGGCTGGGTCTGCGGCTGCGGGGGAGTCGGGGCCGGGGGCGGGGGCGCGGAGCCGAGGAGGAGATGGGCCGCGATGGCGTGGAGGAGGTGGTCGGAGGCGGAGGTTGGCGCGGGCGGGGGCGGGGGCGGCACGGGGTAGTAGTAGCTGGTCGGCGCGGGGTAGCAGCCGCCGTCGCAGCCGCAGCAGCAGGAGCAGCAGGCGGGCGGAGGCGGAGGCGGGTCGTGGTGGTGGTGACGAGGCATTTCTGCGGATCAGATCGGCGCGGCGGCAGCGGCGGCGGGGAAAATCACATCGGGGAGCGGAGGGGAGAGGGGGGAAGGGAAAGGGAGAGTGCGCTGCGCCCCACGTGCTCCGGCCTGTCTCAGCACGTCGCGGCGCCGCGGTTTCGCTCGCTGACGGGTGGGGCCGCCTTGGGTTTCCGCTCGGGGTTTATCGACTGGTTGGTCGGCATCCGTGGACTTCATCGGCGGCTGGCCCTGCCGTGGGTTCCAATGGGTTTGGCCTTTTTTTTTTCCGGCAGAATTACGTGCCGTGCTGGACTCGCATCTCATCACTAGACCCACCCGAAGCTGCCCAGCCATGGTACGATGGTTGCTCCATTTTTCAGCAACGGAAAGGCACGATTGCAACGCAGCATCAAAATCTCATCGCAACGGAAAAACGGATTAAATGGTAGTAGAGCGAAGAAACGGCACTGATAGTTAACGGGTACTGAGATCCCGTACCATTGACTGCATATCCTAAGTCAACAGAAGCTGTACAAGTCACAGTAAGCACTAACACAAAGACACGGCCGAGCAAAATGTGTTCTTTCAGTTCGAAGTGTGCCGTCAAGAGATGTCTACGCAAGAGAATCATTGGAAACATCATAAGATTCGTAGTCCCTGCAATGCGGAAATTCATATAGTATGTAAGTCAAAACCAACAGCCTACTACTACCTCCAACCCAAAATATATAACAATCTAATCTAGTAACAGACAAGATACCTATCCAGATTCGAAGGTTGCTATATTTTTGGGAGTACAAAATTTGGCAGGACAAGTGAGCGACAATGTATGGTGCCTAGTGCTTACCCTCTGTTAAATTACGAAGGATGTTGCGCTGCAGGGTTACTGGGCTATCATTCGTCCTTGTTAAAGAAACTTTCAGGTAAGGAAAATTCTTCTCCTTGAGTGAAGTTATCCTTCTCGTCGTCCTCTGGCTTCTGCATTTTTTTCAGACCGCATCAAAAGTGTGTCCAGACTCCATAAACAAGTCGTAAACTTATCCATAGATCGAAATCTAATTAATTCCGTGTAAATAGAAAACACAAATTCATAGTTAGTAGAGACATAGAAATGAGAAAGAGATTATTGGTATTTCAAATTACCAGCATTTCTAGGTTGAAGAATCGGTCCAGTAGTTGTAAAACTTCATCAGCAGAGAATTGTCTATCAAGACTGAAGGAATTTAAAGATGGTCAGTTCAGATCAGAGATTTCATAGAACAGAAATTAAATTGAACATATAGTCACCTTTTTCTCAAGTATTCCATTAGACCATAGATAACAAAGTGACGATGAATGCCTACAAAATAAAGTACAGCAGATTTATTAGCATATAACAGCAAAAGGCATCCTTCACAAGACATATCAAGCTGTATGCAGCAAGGTTCACAAAAGACAAAACAATTTTAGTAAAAAATGCCAAAACCAATAAAGGCCAGCCATCACTTCAAACTAAAGCCCAAAAATATACAACAAAGAACTACTAAGTTCACAAAAAACACAAGACATGAGATGCATATGATATCACAGGGCATCATGACATAGAGATGACTTTGCATTTGGTTATCAAAGACAAGCAAGCACTTGCCGCCAGAAAACACTATAATAACGACCAGTATAACTGCAAGACCACTAAACACCATGGTTCATCCTCCAATTCAATTAACATTTTGAGTTTTTTTTTTAAGTTATGTAGCCTACATGTTGTTTTACATTTTATGATTTATTCCTAATTTACAGTATCGTCTGGTGAAATAAGATCTCTTAAATTTAGGAAATTCCTAAAATGTGGACCATACCCCACAGTAATGGTGTGGAAGCTATGCACGTGCCACAACAAAAAGTCATTGTGGAAAACTGGAAATTCAATTTATGTAATATGTAACCTAAATTACTTATCATTCAACTGATCGAGTTTCGTTACATAGAATGCTACAAAGATTTGCAGATACTAATGAGATTTGAGGTGACAATAAACGGATAATCAACATGGATACATTAAAACAATTAGCCATAAATGGAATTGCTTGAATCAAGTGTGTGCATTAGCAACCTGACTTGCAGAGCGTAATTTCTCAGCCCCATGAAAGAAACAGAAAACTCAAGCTGCAGACTTAGTATTACATTCTAGCCTATTCAACTCAGAAATGCTTTGCTCTTATAACCTTCATTGCATTCTATTAAACTTAGTATTTGATGGTACACTTAAGGTTACTCATTCCCAGACTGGTCATCATTACTAAAGAACCTAAATAAGCACTCCTATAACTAGCTGTGCAGTAGAGCTCAA
Organism: Oryza sativa Japonica Group; assembly: GCF_034140825.1. Classification (NCBI taxonomy): domain Eukaryota; kingdom Viridiplantae; phylum Streptophyta; class Magnoliopsida; order Poales; family Poaceae; genus Oryza; species Oryza sativa. The sequence continues at coordinate 25,511,010 of NC_089039.1, forward strand.
ATATAATCATGTGTTAATATTAGATTATACTCCCTCTATCCCAAATTATTGGGACCCTTGTAGTTCGAGCAACAAAGGTCCCCATATTTTGGGACGGATGGAGTAGTTGATTAGCAATTTCTAGCCATACAAGGATTTTATAGTAAACTCAAAATCTAATTGATCAAAGACGACTTAATTGATCAAAGATGACCTGATTATGGCATTTATCAGCAAAACCAACGAAACAAGCAACTTCATGAATTTTTGGTTTTCAAAATAGAAGCGAGGCATGGTTTCCTAAAAAGAGGACGAGGCCCACAAAAATTATGCATAACCCACTTAATTAATACTTCCATGAATCGGTGTAGAGGTCCAAATTATTCTCACTATATGAAGGGGGGACCCACTCTACCTACCTTAGTTGAATATCAACAATAAACTCCTACCTATGTAATTCATTGAACAGTAACATTGAGAAAAAAGGGGATTTGTAAGTGCGGTGCAGTGGGCGGGAGCGAACTAGATATTCCTTCATATGTACAAATGTACAAAACTTGTAGCCGTAAACCCAAATTGTGTTATGTGCAGGAACAGAAATGATAGAGTACTAAGGATGCCATATTCATTGTTTTGCTCTTTTAGGTGTTATTACAACTGTTGTCAAGACTATCCAAACTGACAGTGGCAGGCTTATAATTCCAAAACTAATTAATCACGTATCCTCGCACACTCTTAACCACGGTAAATGTGTTAATGCGATTTCAAAACGGAAGATCCAACCTCCAACCTCACACATAGTCACATAGAGCTGTTCTCTCTTTCTCTAAGAAAAAAAGGCATCATGTCAGCAAACAAAAGATCAAGCAAAAACTAAATACACATCAGAGCACGCGAAACAACATATCACCAGAATGGGAAGCTAAAGGAAATAACACGGCGAAGCATTTTTAACCTTTCAGTTTGGACGGAGGGTAGAACTCGAGAGCCTGAAGCACCCGCAGCTCCAGCTCCACCTGCGATTGCTCCTGTACACCAACAAGCGCACACACGACAAGGACAAGAAAGCATCAACCTCAGATAACAGTCATGCGCATCCCTTGTTCGTAAGAAAAAACAAAAGGGGGGGAGGGCGGGGCGGGACCTTGGGAAGGGACGAGGCGGAGGAGGGCGGCGCCTGGGCCGGCGACTGGGCGGAGATCCCCTCCTGCTCCTCGTCGGCGGCCGCCTCCATCCCCGAGCTCCCTTTCGCCTTCGCCACCGCGGCCGAGCCCTAGCACGCCGGAAACCCGAGGGGAGGGGAAGCTGGACCACGCAGGCTATGGGAGACGAGCAGCATTCGGCCACCAACGATAAAAATCGAGCAGGAGGAGTGGAGGCCCACCACCACCGGCCCACCACTGCTCCCGGCCTGGATGAATTTTGGGGCCTTATGGGTGTTGTCAAACGGAAGCCCATTTAAGAATGGACTTCACAATATAAAGGGTCATGTTGGGCAGAGTAGGCCCAGATCTAACGTTTTCACAAGATTACTCAGAAATATTCTGATGAAGATTAATAGCCAAAATAAACCTTACCAAATTTTGGCATTACCAAAATTTTAACAGAATTTCTTATATAGTACCAAAGTTTGGCAACAAACTAAATGTATGCACATTTAACAACTTTGCCAAAAAAAAAGTATAGTTAGAAATGACATCAATCTAAACAGCTCCTGCTCATTAGACTTGAGATTTTACTACGGGATGGGCTTGACCAAAGGTTTCTACAAATCCTAAAAATTACATGTGGGATGGTCTAATTCATAGTAATTTTGCAAGAATGTAGCGTGGGCTCAAATCTCATGCAGATCTTCGTTTGTGTTCATTCTCTCTCTAGATTTGTATATTGTTTTACCTCAAGTATCAAAATAACTAAGTTTAGGAATTATGTGTGTGGAATTCTAAAAATTCAAGTTAACTACAATCCTGCTTTTACACCTTTCCAAAACCACCCACACAGTTTTTAAAGAAATCCACACACTCTAAAATCTTACTATTTTAAAAGCAGAGTGGACATTCTGGCCATGTGATCCGAGGTGGCATGGTTGGAGAACACTCCCACACCATGAGACCACTCCACCTCGCATGATTTTTTCTTACGACGCACTTCCAAATTTTACGCCCTGTTATATTGAAAGTTTAAACATCTATTTAAAATATTAAATATAGGCTAAAAAATAACTAATTGCATGGATTGCGACTAATTTACGAGATGAATCTTTTAAGCCTAATTGCTCCATGATTTAACAATGTGGTGTTACAGTAAACATTTGTTAATGACAGATTAATTAGGCTTAATAAATTCGTCGAGCGGTTTATTGATAGATTCTGTAATTAGTTTTTTTATTAGTGCTTGAACACCCTATATAATATCTGATGTGACACGTTAAAACTTTAGAACCCTGGATCTAAACACCCTCTGACATAGTAACATTACGTTGTTCAACTGGTTGGGTTGTGCGTGAATAGTTTCTCAAGTACAAAGAGACAGTTGTGGGCTGCAACTGCATCCCTCTGTCCTAAAAAAGACAAACCCCGAGTTTGTGTGTCCAATTTTAACTGTCCGTCTTATACGAAATTTTTTTATAATCCGTATTTTCATTGTTGTTACATGATAAAACATGATTAATATTTTATGCGTAACTTGTCTTTTTAAATTTTTTCATATTTTTTTCAAATAAGACGGACGGTCAAACGTTGGACACGGAAATCAGGGTTTGTCTTTTTTTTTTTTTTTGACGGAGGGAGTACTGCCTTGCCACGTTAACTAATATAGTGTGGTAAAAAAAAATGCAAATTTGGAAGTAAAATATTTCATTGTGCACGTAAGACGATTCTAAAAAATGAGACAGTTTGCTATAGTTAAAAACTGTGTTACTACTAGAACGTTTAATCTAAGAGACTGTTGGGGGAATCTATATAGATATAAAATTTAGAAAACGAACTATAAATCAGAATATATGAAAGTTCAGTTTTTTCTATTCTTATATGCTTTTACTACCAGCCAACTAATTCAGAATCTTAAACTCTTTCAAAGAAGTTTATGTAATTTTCAACCCATTAGCATACTGCCTTCTGGAACACTGAAGTAGAGTTAAGTAAAACAAAACTGTCAAAAAGATATAAAAGATATAAGAGCATGTATAGTAGCAGACTATTAGCCAGCTATAAACATATTTTAGTGAGATAAATTATGAGAGAGAAGAGCAACAGGCTACAGCCAGCTGCAGTACGGACTCTAAAACACAGTGTGTGTATGACTGATGAGACCATATATTAATAGTATAGTAAGCAACTATTGTATAAATTGATTATTAGGTTAACTATAGGTAAATAAAAGCTAGCAGTGAACTATACTATTAAACTTTCTCTAAGTAGCCGACCTCCTAGTGGCCCATCATCTCCATCATCACCTCTCTAGAACACACATCCCTTTTGCCTTTCCTCCCGGATCGAACCTATCCGTTATTTAATCCGACACTGGGTAAGTTTTGTCGGAATGATACACGAATATACACAACTTCTAGAATATACTTCTTCGTCTCATTAAAAAAATATTTTTTAGTTTTTATACAACTTTTCTTTTTCATTTAACTTCCTGTAATTATTATTTTTAATTATTTGATGATAAAATATAAATAATATTTTATATGTGATTATTTTAAATTTTCTAATAAAACAGACGATCGAATGTTGAATACATAAGCCATGTTTAGTTCTTTGGCCAATTTTTTTTAAGTATACGAACACATATTTGACGTATTAAACGTAGACTAATAACAAAACAAATTACAAAATTCGCATGTAAACCGTGAGACAAATTTATTAAGTCTAATTAATCTATCACTAGCAAATGTTTACTGTAGCACCATATTATCAAATTATGGAGCAATTAGGCTTAAAAGATTCGTCTCGCAATTTACACGCAATCTTTGTAATTAGTTATTTTTTATTTTATATTTAATATTCCATGCATATGTCAAACATTTGATATGACATGGTGAAAAATTTTACCAATGGATCTAAGGCTGTGTTTAGTTCCTTTCAAAGTTGAAAATTTAGGTTAAAATTGGTACGATGTTACTGAAAAGTTATGTGTATACGACAGGTTGATGAGATAAAAAAAATTAAAAGTTTGGATATAAACACAGGCTAAATAGTCCTGAATATAAAGTCCCCCAGAATCCGAACGTTAGCCCCCTCTCCTTTTCCTGTCCAAAAGGCCATCTCCTCCCCAACACTGGGCCGCGCCGCATCGTCTCCCATGCCATGCCACGCCAAAGCTGGACAGCGCGCTGTACCGTGCGCGCATTGTGCGCACACCGTCTCTCTCTCCCCTTTCCCCCTGAGACAGAGGACGATGAGTCACCACCTCACCGCCTTGGCTTGGCTAGCACTAGCAGTAGCCCAACACAGCAGCGAAGGGGAGAAGAAAGAAAAATAAAGCCGTTGGCATGCGGACACGGCGGCGCCTCGCCCAAGGGGGGGGGCTCTCCTGCACGGTCACGCACGCACCACTGTGACACACAAACGCTGCCACGCTGACGAGGTGTTCAGAGAGAGGAGAGAAAAATAAAAGAAAGAAAGGGAAAAAAAAGGGTCTCGTCTCATGGTCGGTCGGTGTGGCTGGCTGATGGCTGTGCTCGCCGATAAAAAGGACACCGAGGCTCGGTGAGGTTGACAGCACTGCACTTCACAGTTCACACCACCTTCCTTCCTTCCCGACTCCCCACACCGGCCGGTCTCCTTCTCGCTGCAGGGAGAGAGAGCTCGAGCTCTTCTCTGCTGCTGCTGCTGCCATGGCGATTCCGTTGCTGCTGCTGCTCTTGCTGGCCATGTCCACAGGCTCAGGTACGTGAGGCCCCAGCCCAAAACCTGCATCCTCTGCGAGAAAGGGACAAGCAAATCGAACTCGTGTCTGTTCAGTTGTTCTTGAGTTTCTTGCCCATTTTTGTTATTACCACCGTGCACGTAGTTGCTCGTAGGAATCTTTGCCTGGAGCAATGGCTCAATGTTTATCTTGCAATTTCTTGCGCATAGCCTCTTTCCCCCTTTTGTTCGTGTGCACAGTAGAAACATCGAAGAGGAGAGATTCACTCCGAGCCTCTGCTAGCTAGTGCTAGATTTGAATCAGATTTGAGACATGCATGCATTCAGTTCTGAACTTTTGAGCTACCGATTTGAGCTAACCTGTGTTCCCGTTTGGCGGCGGCGGCGAGCAGATGGGGCGTTCTGCGTGTGCAAGCCCGACCAGAGCCCGGCGGCGATGCAGAAGGCCATCGACTACGCGTGCTGGCGCGGCGCCGACTGCACCCAGATCATGCAGTCCGGCGCGTGCTACCAGCCGAGCACCATCGTCGCGCACTGCTCCTACGCCACCAACTCCTACTTCCAGAAGAACAGCCCCATCGGCGCCACCTGCGACTTCGGCGGCGTCGCCACCCTCACCAACACCGACCCCAGCTCCGGCACCTGCAAGTACCCGGCCACCGCTAGGTACATTCCCCCAAAAAACCTCCCCTTCTTTCACATCCTTTTTTCTTGTGTTCTTGTTCAGATTAATGGACTATGGTTAATGTTTGTGGTTAGTGAGTTCTTGGACCTGGAAAAGAAATGAGAGTATCTTAGGCAATCTGCAGTTTTGGCCTGATGCTTTGCATCAATCTAGATTCTTTTATGTGAGCACGCACGGCCGTACTGACTGCAGTTAGATTTGTTTAATTTACCGAGAACTCACTGATCTAGAAGAGTATATACTGTTTCTGCGTCTACCAATACGTATATTCAGAGCCGTGTATCATGCTGCGAGTTGCAAATTTGCAAGTTGGCAGCGCCGAACCTGGAATAATATACTAGTTGAAAGTTGAAACAATGTTCGGTACTACCAAAAGGTTGCATCTTTCCATGCAAAAGTAGTGTTACTTGTAGTTCATAGCTGGTTTGCTGCTTTGCATATGGTTCTTGTCCATGTGAAATTAAAAGGCATTCTTAACGGATCTTCTAATCGGAGCTTAAAGCAACGTCTTTTGTGGATGAAAGCGGCTTGCCGGGGTCTGCCGGCCGCCGCGCTACCCTATCTCAAAGTACATTGCACCTACACACCAGCTCATCAGTATCTGCATATACACTCCACTCAGACTACCTTTCTTCAGTCTAAGCATGTCCAGAATTTTCAGTGCACAATGTCTTCAAGAATTTATAAAGGAGGTTTCTTACTTTCTTTGCTCACTACTACGTCTGATTTTTTGTGTGCAGCGGCGTAGGCACCGGAATGGGAACCGGAACCAGCACCGGCACTGGCACTGGAGTTGGCACCGGCGGCACCGGCACTGGTGGCGCAGGCGTCGGCGCAGGCACCGGCACAGGCGTTGGCACAGGAACCGGCACCGGCGCAGGCATGGGCACCGGTGCTGGTGCCGGCACCGGGATCACGACCCCGGGATCGACCACCGGCACTCAGGGAGGCGCCCTGAGCCCACCGTTTGGCGGCGCATATGGCCCGTCGGCCGGCGCCATGAACCCCGACTACAACGAGGCCGCGCCGGCGCGCTCCCAGCTGGCCGCCGCCACCTCCGTCCTCCTCGCCGCCGCACCATTCCTGTTCCATCTCATCTAGAGCCACACAAGGGGGCAGTGGATTCCGTCTCGTCGGTGGTGGGGGCGCACGGCGCCGGCCGGAGTTTGGTGGGCATTGCAATGCAGCGGCGTTGCCGGCGTTGGTGCTTTGTCTCGCCCGCGCTTTCCGGCCTGTGCCGCCACCCCTGCTGGTTTTGATCGATCATCAGTGTATTCAGTAGTGGTACTGGGAGTACTCCTTCAGTAGTAGCCTACTCTCTCTGTTATTCAACTGACGAACTCTTCTCCCTCGTGTGCCGGTGACTACCCATCATACCATGTGGTGTGTTGTTTGTACCGGTGCAAATGCGTAGGTGAAGAGAGATCTAGAGATATTCTTTCGTGGTAGTAGCAGTTTGTGTGTGTTTCGGACATATCTGTGTTACTGTTCACCGTGTGTCGTGTTTTTTATGCTGCTACTAGTACTAATAGTAGTTGGTGGTGGCCGCTTTTCTAGCTTGTTACTCCTCAGTGCGTACCATGCTAATATGTTGGGACTCCTCGTTGTGAACTCGTGCTGCTCCCCTGCGCCGTCACGTGCTCTGCACCGCGCTACGACGCTGCGTCGCACGCCTGGGGCTCAGGCGAGCACATGGACGGTTTGCACGGACGTGGTAGGAGCAGCATCCGATCTGGGAGATGTGTTGGGTGCAGTGGTCTGGTTCGATCTGGAGGAGTATTTTGTCTCGCGAGCTTTCGGGAGACGTGGGGTTCCATCGCGGTGCGTGTGCCGCGCGAAACATGCCGACACGGCGAGACCGACACATTGGCCTCGCGAGGTGGTGGTGATCTCTTCGGGACTCGGTGCGGTGCGGGACCAGGCCAGATGCGCGCGGTGGCGACTGGATGCGTAGACCCGGTGACCGGCCCATGGCTCCGCGCAGCCCACGACGTCGCCCGCTGATGGCATGGGCTCCTCCTCGCCTCGCGATGTGCGGCTCGGACACCGGAAAACTCGTTCCGGCCTGTCGCTGCAATGGGACGCGCTCCGCTTGATGATAGTCGAGTCTAACATTCGTTCCTAAACCGAAATATCAGGTGTATCCCATCCTCCCACTCACTATACCATGCCTAAGTGTTAGCTTTGGTCCCTCGACAGTATAGTGACCGGTTTTGGCTCCCTCCTCTCCCTCTCCTTCTTCCCTCTCTTCCCCATCTCTCAGACTCTCAAGCGTGCCTCGGACATCGTGGCCCTGCTCATCATCATCACCTCGTCGGCATCCTCCACCTCCACCGACCTCGCTGCCCTTCTCGTGCTCAAGGGCGTCATCCCCCACGACCACGACTCTGTTCTCACCACCTAGTCCTCCTCCACCACCAACTACTACCTTAGGCGTGGTGTTCCCTGTCACCCCAACTACGCCGCGGTCGCCGCCATCTACCTCCCCATGGACTCCCTCTTTGGCGCCCTCCAGGCCTTCCTGCCCCCGCACCTTCACCGCCTCGACCAATCCAGTAACTTATTCGAGCTCATCCCTGCCGTCTTTCTTGCCTCCCCGACAATTTGCTACCTCAACCTCTTCAGCCACCTCTTAGGGCCTCTCCCCGCTGCATGTCGGAGCCAGTCACTCACCTACCTCCGCCTCTCCGCCGCCAATGTTGTCACCGTCCGAAATCTCCAGGGCTCGTGCAATGCCGCTCCCTCGGCCTCATCAACCTATCCCACAACGTCCATGAGGGGTCCATCCCTTGCTCCCTCGCTATACTCGCCACCCTCCGTGTCCTCGACGTCCCTCGCAACAGCCTCACCGACAGGATCCCCACACACCTCATCGCCTATCAAAACCTCGTCGTGCTCCTGCTCACGAACATCATCGCCAAATCACAGAGGGAACAACCAAAGTTCAACGCCTCTCCCTCTTCCCTCTCTTGCCTTGTCGTTCCTTTCCACACGCACACAGTGTCGTCAAGCTCAAGCTCAATATACTTGTGGTCATCGTCGACGCGTCGTCACCTCCATTCACCGATGGCCCCAGCTGACGTCATATCCCCTCTTGTCGGGCATCCTCTAGTAGCTGTGGACTGTCGTGGCCCCTACTTCGCTGTTGCGCGCCGCTGGAGCCCCCTTCTTGCCGGCCGCCTCGCTCCAGGGAGAGGGGCAAGAGGGAACGAGTTGGTCGCTAACATGTGGGGCCCACTCGCCTCGTTAGTCAAAACCAGCCATTATATTGCTGAGAGAACAAGGTTGACACGATAGTGTTAGTAGGGAATGAGCTATACCTGGTATTTTGATTCTTGAATGAATTTCAGACTCAACGACAAATTGTGAGGGAATAAGTTCACCAGCCGTCCCTCCACTTTACGTCGAGTCTGTCTGAGGCCCCTAATCTCCAATACCAAAAATCTTCACCCCTAAACTATATAAAACTGTGCAATTTAGGTCCTATAGCAGTATGGATCTCTGGTTTCGCTGACGTGGCATCCTAGTCAGCAAAATAAATAATAAAAATATATAGGGCTCACATGTAAGTGATATGAAAAAAGTGGGATCCACATATCTTTTTTCTTCTCTCTTTTCTTTTTCTCTCTTCTCCTCTTCTCTTCAATGAAGGAGGCCGGCGATGGGCGGAGCAGCGACGGGTGAGCGCAAATGTGGGTGGCGGGCTGAGCGCTGGCGGGCCTGCAAGGCCAGCAGCAGGCGAGCGCGGCAGCGGTCAGCGGGCGGAGGGCGGCGAGCGGCAGGCGGAGCGGCGGCGGATAGAGCAGCGGTGGGCGAGCGCGGAAGTGGACCTGGGAGGCCGGCGGCTGGCGGCGCTCTTCTTCAACAAGCATGAGAGGCTGGCGGCGGGCGGCGGATAAAGCAGTGGTGGGCGAGCGTGGTAGCGTAGTGGCGATGGGCGAACGCGGTATCATGTGGCGGGTGGAGGAGGGAGCCGCAACGGTGGAGGTAGCCGGAGGAGAAGCCATCCTTCTCTACGGCGACGGCCTACTCCGCCCGCCGCGTCGTTTGTCGTCCTCGTCGTCGGCCGAGCCATCCTTCCCTACGGTGTTCGCGCGAGCGCGCACCTATCCTCGGAGGTGATCCGCTCCTTCATGGAGCTACGTCGCCTCCGGTTCGAGCTCACCACGGAAGAAGGCGTGCTGCCCGCCATCGTCGCTCCGCACCCCGCTTGCCCTGCTCTTGACGGAGAGAGGATAGAGAGAGAGAGAGGAGAAAAGGAGTGAGGATGACATATGGGCCCCACAATTTTTTTTATTCTGACTAGGATGCCACGTTATCCAAACAACCCATATGTACTATCATGTAACCTATTTTGCATAGTTTGAACATTTAAGGGGTAGACATTCCTGGTATTTCAGTTAAGGGACCTTATATAGACTCGATGTAAAGTTGAGGGATGATATGTGAACTTACTCCAATTGTGAATATATTCCCCCGTTGAAATCATGTTTAGGTCCAATCAACAATGAGGCCGTGCTGGGCTGGATGCGGTCAAGTGTCAACTGGTGGGTTGTGGGCCGCTCGGCGGAAGATGATGGAGAAAGCCAGCAATGCGTACGGGGACGAACTCACTCCCACTCATTATTGATTCTGGTGGTACTAATAACTCAAGTTGTCAAGGTGGCCATCACAGTCAAGAGCTTCATTATCTGATTCGACCACTCATTAATTACTCACTCAACTCATGGTGTGATTTGATTCTTGTACCAGGAACATATACTGTAGACCGATAGACGTACGATGAAAAAGGGCCATGTAGGGGGCCTGATGCCCTGATTGATATGATGTATATATAGGAGCTTAAGGGGGTGTTTAGATGGGGCTAAAACTTTTTAGCCTATGTCACATCGGATGTTTGGACGCTAATTTAGAGTATTAAACCAAAAAAACTAATTTCATAAATGAGAGCTAATCCGCGAGACGAATTTTTTAAGCCTAATTAATCCATAATTATCAAAAGTTTACTGTAGCATCACATTGTCAAAATCATGGCGTAATTAGACTCAAAAGATTCGTCTCGCGAATTAGTCCAAGGTTATGGAATGGGTTTTATAATTAGTGTATGTTTAATACTCTAAATTAGTGTCCAAACATCCAATGTGACAGAGACTTGGAATAAGTCTGCCTAAGCCAAATGGTACGTTGGCACAATCGCTGTGATACTGTGATATATAGTCGTGTGACGTTTGCTCGGCGTGTGCAGGCATGTGACCTTTTTACTCCTACAGTGCTTCTACTGTGTACTCGCCGAAACGGCCCGAAATGAAAAAACTAATTTCATAACTCGCCTGTAAACCGCGAGAATTGCGAGACGAATCTTTTGAACCTAATTAATCCGTTATTAGCACATGCGGGTTATTGTAGCACTTATGGCTAATCATGGATTAATTAGGCTTAAAAGATTCATCTCGCGATTTCCTCCCTAACTATGCAATTAGTTTTTTAACCTATATTTAATACTCTATACATGTGTCCAAAAATTTAATGTGATGTTTTTTGGAAAAATTTTTGGGAAACTAAACCAGGCCTAGATGTACGTACGTGTTGGCTATCTTAATTAGCTAGTGGATCTTGGTGTGTGCTGAGCATGTGAAGTTAATGGGGGACCTTGCAAAGCCACCTTGCAACGGCCAGCCTTTGTCCCTGTTTGATGTTCTTGTTTTACATAAATGGTACAGTAGCTTGTGGCAAAATGCACTGCAAAGTGGCTCTCTCTGTCTCTCCTCTCTGCATTTCCCTCCCTCGCTGCCGGCCGGCCGGCCGGTCGGACCCATATGCATGCAAAGCAGAATGGCTCTCGCTGCTGCTGCTGCTGCTGAAATAATGACCGGATGCCGTTGCAATATCTATGGTAGTTAATTTTGGTACATGGACCATGCAGGCATGTTGCTCTGTCGATCGATCGATCGATCGATGGCCGGATCGATCGGATGATATATGATCCGTTCATGGGATCGATCGATCGAGCTGCAGGGCGCCGTGTCCTCTCTCGTTCGATCGATCGCCACCCGTTAATTCCAACATGGTAGTACGTAGCATAGTAGCGCGCGAGAGCAATGCAAAAGCCATGTACTCCCCTACTGGAGTACGTGTTTTGCTTCGTGCGCAAGCCGCCATTGCTGCACCCCCTGCACACCTGCACTGCACTACCGGGAAAACGTGCCGCGCTTTTGGAATAGAGAATAACTGTGCAAAGTGCGTCGCGACAAGCGGAACAAGACACCGCACGCAGCGCGAGCTTTCGCGGCGGATCTGCGCTGCGTGCCATCGCGCTAATTAGCTGCATCGCATGGCATATCGCAAGCGGCCGGCGTTTGTGGTGGCGATCCGGCGATCCATCATCGTTGACGTGTAATTCTTTTATGCGTTCATTAAAAAAAACCAAACCTGGTGATCTATCTCGCGATAGATCGATCGGAATACTACTACATCGATCGGTCGTGGGGGACATGATTACGTGAGCAGCAGAAATAAAGCAAGCGGGATCGATCTAATCAATTAAGCTATTGTCGCATGATAAATTTATGGAGGATCGATCTGCGTGTTTGAAAATTAAACCTGATATAAAGTGTGCACTGGCAGAGAATTAAACGGGTGTACATAGCAGGGAAGAATGCCGGAGATCGATGAATGCAGGAGTGTGTCAAAGGGGGGACGTGAACTGCAATGCCAAAAGAAGGGGAATGCAGGTTGCAAGTGGCACCGATCGATCGTTGGTGGCCTGTACGTGCAGCCGTTCGGTCTGCAGGTTTGTTGGCAAGATCACTAGCAAAGGCGTACGATGCGACTTACCAATCTACAGTCGCCTGCACCTACGATCAGCGCTGATTAATTTCGTCGATCACGGTCCGGCCAATGCCCATGCACCTTCTGTCACGACTGTTTCAGACTTCAAGAAGAAGGTGCCCACATCCCACTGCACACTGCCGTAGTCTGCAGTACGTACACCGGCCGCATAGTAAAATAACAATAAAAGCAATTTTATGGTTCTTAGGTACCATGAGGTAACAAAAATTTAGTGTAATATTTGATACCTCATACCTCATGATATCTCTTCAAGAACTATAACACTTGCTCTATAAATAACATAGGGGCAACCACAATGTGAGAATAAAAAAGTAGTAAAAAGTCCTATTACCTGGTTCATCATCGTGAATGTTGAAAATAAAATACTGGTAATATCATCTAGCAATAGCACTGCTACCATAATAAACACATGTTCCTTCAATATATGTGAGACAAAGTTTTTACCTTCTCCTCTTCCCCCATTCTCCATTTCCTCCGCCAACTATTCATCTTTTCTCTAATAGCTATCTCATTTTTCTATTATAATGTGGCTCCACCTTACCTCTTTCATCAATATACACTGTGGCAAAATTAGTAACTACTAGTGTCTTATGTTGGCCATTTTGGCATTGTCGCAATTATATAGTTTTCAATAACAAATAAATATCTAAAACAATACATGTTATCTTCGTGTCTTCTAGCTGGTTCTATATATTCTTGGTCCTTGATGCTTTCATGGGAGGAGTAGGATATTATGTGTTCTGAAGCTATACTCTTGAAATCGGTAGCCAGCAGTCTTTAATTCCATTTTGAATAATGTAGTTTCTATAGTATATTGTCATAGAATCTACGTGTTCTTTTTTTTTTTATCTTCTCTTGACTCGTTGGCCATATACCTGTTGATAGAAGCTGGAGACATAAACCATTTCAATTAGTAAAAAAAAGGTGAAAGGGTGGTTGAGGGTGACGCATGGAGAAATTTGAATGAGAGATGATTGATAAGACAAACACTCCATAAATCCTTTTCTTTATATATAAAAAGATCAAATGCTAGCGGTTCTTATATTTTGGAATGGACACGAGTATATTACTCCCTCCGTCCCACAAAGACTCCATTTTTTAGTTTTTGATACAACGTTTGACTCTTTGTCTTATTTAAAAATTTTCTATGATTAGTATTTTTATTATTAGATGACACAACATGAATATTACTTTATACATGACAACTTTTTTAAAAAAAATTTATAAAATTTTCAAATAAGATGGACGGTCAAATGTTGAAAAAAAACACAAAAATAAAGTTTTTGTGGGAACATATGAAGTAGTAACTTTTGAGTGGTACGGATTGCTTCAAAATCTATACACAATCTTTAACACTTCCTGTCCTTTGTATCTTCTCTCTTAGATCTAATTTTATGGTAGCTGCCCTTCCCTAGCTCCTCATCGGTGTTGGCAAGGTCCTATAGCCCTAATTATTTGAATAATTCAGATAAACATAATTCTACCACCATCATGGTGCTCCTACTGGTTGTACCACCACACTAAATTTAGAAGAAGAAGAAGAAGAAGAAGAAGAAGAAGAAGAAGAAAGGGAAGAAGAGCAAAACCCATGTTGGCTAGTCATCAAGAAACAAAAACAGATGCGCCGCCTGAAAACCCACAGGAGAGCGGCTGGCTGAGTTGTGATTATGGATGGGTGCACCCAGCTGTATATGGATGTGAGTCATAAATCAATTAAAAGCATCCACCTGTACAACTACTGTACTATATACGACTCTAATTTAAATAAAAAAAATTTACAACCGAAGAGTATGGAATTTAAGATGCTAAGGTAATACAAAGGAGTACATAATTAAGATGACTTGTGAAAAATGGTATATAGAGTAAGTTGTATTGATATCAGTCACACTTTTATAATAAGACATGCAAGTTCACCGAACATCCGTACATGGGCATCCTAGGATGATCACGATTTACTACGAACCGTCCATAGCTGGATCAATGTGCAGGTAGGGTACGTAGTAGCCTCCACCTAGATATGGCCAAATTATGACCTACTCCTATTTCCATTTTTAATTAAGCCCTTCCGTGCAACCGTGCGTGGTTGGACCTTGTACAAGTTAACTCACGAGTCACAATTGCCACCAGATGTGTGCACACTACTTGAGAGACCATTTTTGCTGGGTTTACCAAAAAACCACAATAATATAGTTTGAATAGAAATTAGGACTAAAGATGGTTTTTTTCCCGGTTTAAAACTCTATCGGCCCTGAATGATCTTCAGTCCTGGTTCATTTACTGTCAGAGGCTATCAGTGGGCCGGTGATTTTTAGGTTCGAACTAAAAATCGATCTTTAGTCCCGGTTAAATCCATATACCGTATATAATCCATATGACTTATCCTCCCAAACTCCTCATCTTTCTATTCCTGCTCCCTCTCTTATCCTTTTCTTTAATTTCTCTCTTCTCTCTCTTATATGCGCCGATCTTATCCCCTCCTTCTTCCTATCGGTAGATCGATGAGTTATTGATAGAGGAGCGAATGAGGAGCAGCCAGCGAGCGAGCGAGGCCAGCGGAGAGCCGTGGCGGCCTGCTCGCGCGGAGCCGGGAGGGCAGGCGGCCGGGCGAGGGCGGGGTCGGCGGCGGTGGCGTGACCGTGAGCAGAGAGGATTTGTTTTTTTAAGGATTTGTGATGAATTTGTTTTTGAGAATTTGTGATGTATTTGATCTATGTGTGATGTGAATATGTGATGTATGTTTTAAAATTTGTGATGTAATTTTTTTAGAATTTGTGATGTATTTGGAGATGATCGATTTGGGGATTGTTCTGTGATGATCGATTCGGGGATTTCACGATTTAGGGATGATTTGGGGATGTAGTGAAATCAATATTCAAAGTTAAGAACAATGGCAATAAAAAGAAAAAAAGCCTACCAACCGGACCAGGCTTGGCTCCATCTTTAATCCCGGTTGATAATCCGGTTATTTCAGCCGGGACTAAAGATGGGCATCTTTAATCCCGAATTCGTAGTATATGGGGTTACAAATCGGGAGTACAAACCCTTTTTCTAGCGGTGGCATCTACTGTACTGTGCTCCTTTCTTTCTAAAATAAATAGACGTATACTACCTCCATCTCCAAATATACAGGATTTCGGTTGAAAGTGATATATCATAATACTACGAATTTAAACAGGAATCGAAGTTTGTCCAGATTCATAATATTGGCTAGTATATATTTCATCCAACCAAAAGCTAGCTCTTATATTTAAGGACAGAGGGAGTACATAGTACGATATATGACACTTCGTTCCATACTAAATTTATTTATTTTGTGTGAAGGGAGCGTAACTCAACTAGTTAGGTTTCTTGTGGTGGAACCAGCCCAGCTGGATTCAAATCCTAGATTTGACATAGGTATTCACATTTACGACTATTTATTCTTTCAGTGGTAGATGACGTACCCTTCATTAGCGAGGTGTCTGTACGTGTTGACTTCGTCAATCTAAAAATATTATGCCGGTTCAGTTTTCTGGAGATGATTATACGAGTAGGGTGTACTTATTTTTTTTTTTGGGTGAAAGGAGTATGTATATGTTTTTTTCCAAAAAAGAAAGGAGCTAGTAAGTTGATCTCCAACGTCGTATATACGGCCCCATGAAACAAACACTTAATTAGTTACCTTGACTTCCTAGGTAGAGCGGCATTGATCGGTGGACCAAAACCGGCGAGATCTGTACGTACACGGACGATGACCCACCGGCGCCAAAGTCCAGAGAGTCGCTAGGATAATCAACGTCGTAACAACATTGCCTTCAATTCCTGGCTCCAGTGTACGCCATCGATCTGCTTTCCCTGATAGTACGTACCATGTTTATTACTGGATTTTTCACATTTTGGTCCTTTTGAAAAACTTATTTCGTAAATAGACTCCTAAAAAAACTTATCCCAAAAATAGTCCTTTTTGGGGCGCCAGAGTGGCTGGCGCCGTCGTTCAACAGGACGGCGCCAGCCTCTTTGGCGCCGTCCCCCTGCCGACGTGGCGGGGCGATGCTGAGGTGGCTAGGGGGAGTGCGCCAGAGTGGCTGGCGCCCCCCCTCCCGAAATTTTTTATTTTTGTTTTATTTGTTTGATATTTTTTTCACGCTTAGGGACACACAAGAACCAACCATAGAAAAATTGAACTCAAATGGACGTAATATGTGACATGTAGAATTTTTCCTCTCCTCTCCTCTCTCTCCGAACTAGTGCAGAGGAGAGAGATGTGCAACTTTTTTATTTTTATTTTATTTTTTTGATATTTTTTTCACACTTAGGAACTCACAGGAACCAACCATGTAAAAAATAAACTCAAACGAACGAAATATGTGGCATGTGGAATTTTCCAAAGCTCCACCGAAAAACTTCTCTCCTCGAAAACACAATCTTGCAAGCGGAATTTGGAGGTTTTAATATCGCCGAACCCGGCGTAGCGGGGGAGAATCGGATGTATCATTTTCTGTAGATGTCCGTGCATATACTATTTGCCTGATTCCGAGTCCGTATGAGAAAGTTACGCCTATTTTAATAGATGACATATTTTGTCCGTTTCGGTAGAGTTTTGGAAAATTCTACATGTCACATATTTTATCCGTTTGAGTTTATTTTTTATACACTTGGTTCCTATGTTCTCCTTAGTGTGAAAAAAATATAAAAAAATGAAATAAAAATAAAAAATTGCATCTCTATGTACTGTTTAACTTATATATATGTCATTTCATGTGGTTATATTTTGAATTAGATTAAGTAATTTCATATAGTGGTAGAGTGCATTATGTTTAACATGCTGATCAAAGGGTTTTACTAAAGGAGTTATGGTCTAATTTTAGTGAAGGTGCAAAGTAGACTAAGTGGTATGCTAGATATTTTCAGACTTAGCTAAGTGGTAGTTCGAGTTTAAATTTTTTTTGTGGTTGGTTGTATCGTGATCCTGAGTGTGAAAAAACATCCGAAAAAATAAAATAAAAATGACACCGTTGCAACTCCATACAGAGAAACAGGAATGGAGGCGGCGGCGCCAGCCATGCTGGCGCCCTCCTCCCTGGGGTGGCGCCAGCCTCCTCCTGCCACGTCGGTTCGCGTGCGCCACGGTGTGTAGCGCCCGTTCCGTCGTGGCGCCTAGCGGGAAAATTATCTCTTAAAAACCCTAATTGCGAAATTTGTTTCTTCGCTTGTTGTCTAGTGTCCGTGCCATCTCAAGATCTCAAATCCCCGATATATCGTCGAGTTCAATTCCGAACCCAAATCCTTCCAAATCAAATCCCTCCGCAAAAGTCTATTTTGCCTCCCCAGGGTCGATGGGCCGAATCCCTCTCGGCCCATCTCCCCCTCCCTCCCCCGGCGCTCTCTCTCTCTCTCTCCCTTTCCCCGCTCCGCCCGCGCGCCGCGCGCGCGTGCGCGAGAGCCGCGCCGAGCGCTCCCTCCCCCTCCGCTCTGCCCGCGCGCGTGCGCGTGAGCCGCCCGCGCCAAACCGAGTCCTCCCTCTCCGCTCCCTCGCTGCCGCTTCCCGCGCGCCGTGTTCACGTGCGCGCGCCCGCGTGGTCGCCGCCCTTGCCGCGCCTGCGCCGTCTGTGTCGCCTGGCCCCGCTGCCCTGCCGCGCAGCCGCCCGGCCCCGCTAGCCAGCGCGCGTGCCCGAGCCGCGCCGCTCAAACCGCCGCGCCGCCCGTTGCTTCCCGCGTGCGCGTGCCGTGGTGGCCGACCGCCTGGTCGCCGCCGCCGTCAGCGCCTGCCGCGCCTGTCGCTCGTGTCGCCGCTCCGCTCCACACCGTCCCGCCGTCATCGCCGTCGTCATCGCCTCGGCCCCGCCTCTCCGCGCGCAAGCCGCCAAGGGACGGAGGCAGAGCCCTGCCCCCTCTGCCGCGACGCCCCCGCTCCCCTCCTCCTTTTCCCAAAGAAGCAAGGGGGCAAGCCCCCTTTCTCTCCCCCTTTTTCCTCCTTTTCCCTCTCGCCGGCGTCACCTCTGTCGCCGTTTTGGCCGCTAGCCGGAGCGCCAGCTCGCGCCTTGACCGCCCTAAGTCGGTTCCCAAACCGACATTGCCGCCCTTAAAACCCAAGCCTCCCCCTTTCCCTTCATCTCCCATTCGCCTCCGTGCCATTGCCGCCGCCCCCGTGCTCTGTTCGCCGTCGCCGTTCGTCGTTGCGCGTGTCGGAGGAGCCGGCACGAGCAAGGACGCGGAAGAGGACTGCGGGCGCGCCCTCTTCCTCGGCCCGAGGCCGGAGAGATTACTCCCGCGCCGTCGGCCTCTCGTCACTGCGCCCGCCCGCACGGTAGAGCATCTCCCCGTTCTCCCTTCTCGCTCCATCTCCTCCCCTTAGACTCGGGTAGTAGCACGAGTAGCCTCCCCGTAGTTAGCCGGCGCCACCTGGCCGTTGCCGTCGCTCGCCGTGTGCTCGCCGCCGTCGCCGCCCGAGCTCGGAAGCGCCGCTCGTCGCCGGCCTCGCTCGGCGTAGTTCCACCCAATCCGACGCTAGCAACGGATTCCCGTGGCCGCGTAGATACTCTCGCCGCCGGGAATTGGCCCCCCGTGACCTCGTCGCCGTTTTCCCCTTTTCCCGCCGCCGGTTGCCGCCGCCGCGATTCGCCGCCGTCAAGCTCCCTCCGGCGAATCCGAGCCGTTGGCTCGTCTCCCCTTGTCCTGTGCAACCACCCGGTGTGCTCGCTTTCGCCTGTATCGCCGTGGTTCGCTCCGCCGCTCGCCGCGGTCGTCCGCTGTCCGTTCTGGCCGGCGTCGTCGTCTACCTCCCGCCGGCCCGCGTGGCAGCCACGTAGGCGCCACGTCGGCGCCAGCTCAGCCAAGACCGGGTCGAGCCGACCCCGGTCAGCCCCTCCCCGTGCGCGCGTTCCACCGCGAGCCGTGAGGCTGCGCGTGGGCCCGCCGCATCCGCATCCACCGCGAACCGCGCGCGTGCACCACGTCCCTCTCCCACCCTAGCGCCGCGCCGCGTGCTCCCTCCGCACGGTGAGCCGAGCCGCTGACAAGCGGGTCCCACCCGGGACCGCGCGTGGTGAGCCCGGTCCACCGGCTCTCTCTCTCCTCCCTCCCGCGCGCGCGCGTCTTGGGCCGCTCTGGGCCGCCTTCTTGGGCCGGCCAGCCCGTTAAGCTCGGCCGAGCCGCCCTTTCTCTCGGGTCGCGCCCTAGCCGCCCGGGGAAGTCTATTTTCCCTCCCTCCTTCCTTTTCTTTTCTTTTCTTTTTCGAAAAGGATTTAATTAAATCCTTTTCCTTTAGACCAAAAATCCAATAATCTTAGAAATTCAATATCTTCCCAACCGTAAGTCCGTTTGACTCCGTTCAACTTCCAAAATTCCTCAAATCTCGAGATCTATCTAATGGCATGCTTAGAGGTCATTAATAGGGCTTTATTTTCGCTGTTTGTTGAGTTGTCCCGTTTCGCGTGTAGTTTCGGAGCCCGAAGACCCGCAGTGCGAGGATTTCGAGGATCAAGCTCCAGATCTCGAGCAAGGCAAGCCACCTTTGAACATCTTGAGCCTATATTTGAAATTTAATTATGTTGCTTGAAAAATATTATGAATTGATAGGATCGCACTTAATCTGTTGTCCCGTCTGCAAGGCAGATTGGTAGACCTACCTAATTTGTTGGATTTGATCCTTCCTTTGTTAATTGTGATACCATGTCCCCTTGCAACCATCTAGTTGCGTCTCGATATTCGTGCACCCAGTGCGAGTATCGACGGACGCCTTCAAACTTAAAATCTGAAAAAACAACTTGGGTAAAACTTGAGTTTTACAAAAGACTTGGAAAACCCGACACCTGGGTCGGTGCTTGCGAACTAAATAAATTTCCAAAACCGCGGACCGGGGAACGTACCGGGTGTATGGTTTCCCGCTCTTGCACTTAAGGACCGTTTCCTTGGAATTTCATCCAAACATAAGACAAGTACGACCACATGGGTAGAATGGGACACCCCTGGCTGAGTAACTAGCTTATCAGGGGAGCCTTGATGTCGAGAGACATGTGGATTCGCCGGGGTGGTGTCGGGGAGGACCCCTGGGCTTCCTGGCACAATATGGTCTGGGACCTAACCTGTTGTTGGTCTGGGACCCCTCTCGTCGGCATATGGTAAACCTGTGTCAGCTTTGGAAATGCCTTGTCATGAAAGCTTGGAGGTCTCCCGACGTGGCTGATCCCCACGGGCTGGGTGATCCGGGTTAGTAATGTCGTGTGGGTAAAGTGTACCCCCTCTGCAGAGGTTAACAAACTGTTCGAACAGCCGTGCCCACGGTCATGGGCGGATGTGAGGTGATTCCTAGCGTAGTTTTGTTTAACTACTGCTTGTGAAATTGCTGTTGTGGAAAGGGGTTCGATGTTTGAAAAATCTGTAGCTGATGGAATCAGCTAGGCCCGGGTGGCCGTTTGAAAGTTGTTGGCCCGGGTGGCCGTTTGAAAAGCTGTTGGCCGGGTGCCAACCTCGTTTCAAAATCTAAAGACTGATACATTGCACATACTCCGACCGGACGAGACGCACTGTCTCATCCGTGTCGTTTGAGAAGCACTCATTTAGTTGTTTCAGAAAAGAGTTCAAATAAAATCAATTGCAAAAACACCAGCCTCTCCTTGAAGCCTGCATTAAACACTTATTTCCCCTGGCTTGCTGAGTACTCCCGTACTCACCCTTGCTCTATATAAATAATCCCCCCAGTTGCTGAAGAAGATGAAGCGGATCCTGCTGATGAGGAGTTCTTCCAGGAGCAAGCCGGCTACGATGAGTTTTAGGGTTTCGGCCTAGTTCCCAAGTCGCGCCTGTGTTGTTTGGTCCAAGTCCTGGCTTCCGTTTCCCTTTTGTATGCAGTTGTGAGCTCGGGACCTGTCCGCAGCCCAACATGACTGTACCTCTACTCTATATTAAAGAGACCTCTGTGGCTGTGATAATCTGTCTTCCTGTGATACCAGCACTATTTCTTGGGACTGGTATCGAATTACAGGTTAATTTGGAGCGTCACGGGCTAGTTCCGGTCGGTGCTAGCTCGGGGCGTGACACGGTGGCAGGAGGACGGTGCCAGAGAGGCTGGCGCCGTCCCGTTGGATGACGGCGCCAGCCACTCTGGCGCCCCAAAAAGAACTATTTCTGGGATAAGTTTTTTCAGAGGTCTATTTGCGAAATAAGTTTTTTAAAAGGACAAAAATGTGAAAAATCCAGATGTTTATTACTACTCCGTATTACGGATATCTGAGATCTTAATTTTATAGGGTGTTTGCCAGTTATAGTAGTACTTTATTGTTCAAATCTATCGATCACAATCAAAGGTACTTAAGAATTGACAGAGGTACTTAAATGAAGGAAGGGTAAAAACTTTTGCATGCATGCTAACATAAGCAATAAATTAAATACAGAACAGAAAAATATCTTTGCAATATGAATATATAGGTACTTGTCGGTGACATGGGACCGGGAGTATCATGACTTAGAGACTTGAGGCAGACACGATCACCCACGTGGCCTAACCCCCTCGGGGGGGGGGGGGGGGGTCGGGCCCGAGGGTGATACGGCCGCCCTTCTCTTTGTCTCCCCGAGGGGTCGGACCGCTCCCGTCTCGGCCCCGAGGGCCGAGGCGCCCCGACCCCTTATGGGTTTTGCGCCGCGTATATGGGGTAGGTTAGCATAGCGGGGCTCACCTAACCACATTTATTGCGGTTTGGACGAGCGCGTCACGCCGCATGTAACGCAGTGCAGCGCGCTCGTTTATCCGGTCAGTGACCAGTCACAGACCGATCAGATCGTGGGTTAGGTGGCGACAGGCGGTCTGGCGCACGCCTCGCCCCATCCCGTCAGGACGAGAGCCTCCAAGCACTCGTCCCTAGCCGGAGCAGGCGTGTTAGCTCCTGGAGATGGCACGTTGGTTCCAGTCAGATGTATGTCAGGCTTCATCCTAACCATTACAGGCAAGATATTGTATGAAGAAGGGCGAACATGCAGATTGTTAAACTGACACGTGGTGGACAAGAATGACCGATTTGTGACCGGTCTGACAATGGTCATGTCGTCAGCAGATAGCCATGTTCCCACGTCGCGCCTGCTTCCGGCGGAAGTGGAGGTAGGTATGGGTCGTCCCATCAGAAGGTCATTGGGACGGCAGCCATACAAATCTCTGTCCATTAATGAAGAGAAGTCAAGTTGGAGGGAAGAGAGGATGAGTCCCCACACAAAAGAAAGAGAGGGAGAGATGGTGCATGTGGTATCCCCTTGAGATATAAAAGGAGGACCTTGCCCACTTAGAGAGAAGAAAAAAAGGAAACGATCCCAGAACGATCGGGGGCTGGCTCGCACTTTGTAGCTTCTTCATACACAGATCCACCAAAACACAGGAGTAGGGTATTACGCTTCTCAGCGGCCCGAACCTGTATACATCGCCCGTGTCTTGTGTGTTTCCACTCTCGCGAACTTTCCACAGACCAAGAGCTTAGAACCTCACCCAGGGCCCCCGGCCGAACCGGCAAAGGGAGGCCTGCGCGGTCTCCCGGTGAGGAGCCCCAAGCTCCGTCATCTGGCGCGCCAGGTAGGGGGCTCTGCGAGTGTTTTTCTAAGCTCTCGCACTCTTTCGTGTGCGCCAAGCTTTTCCTGTTCAGCCCAATGGCTGAACAAGCAAAGGTGCACAACCTCTCTCCGAGTGTTAGCGGTGACGACGGGGAGCCAAACCCACGCCGTCGAGCTCGTACTCCACCGCCCCCTCCACACCAAAGTCCTAGGAGGGAGGAGGTGCTCGAGAGGATCGAAGGATCCGCGACTTCGACATCCACGGGTGATGGAGAAGGGCGCCGAGATGGGGAGCGTCGCCTCCTCGTCTACGGCGACGGCAGCACGCCCCAGGGCGCGCTCCAAGCTGCGGGCGCGCTCCTGCGTCACCCGCCTGTCGTCCCTGACCCGGAGTCTCCAGCCCAACGTTGGCTGGACGACGTGGCCAACTTGGTCATGACGGCACGGCAGCGCCTAGGTGCTGGTGGGCGGTCCTCCGCCACCAAGACCTCTGGCGCTGCTACCACCGGCTCCGTGTCGTCAAGGCGGAGGGCGCGGCGAGCGGCGGCTGTTGCTCGCCATTCGGCCGCCACTCCTTCGTCAGCGCCTCCGACCCAGGAAGATCTGCGTGGGGGGCCGGATGCCCGCATCAGTATCGAGCGCCGGCGTAATGGCCGACGTGCTGCCCACGCAACGGAGGGCGCCTCCTCGTCCGGAGTGTCACATCAACACGGACGCGGGGATCAGCCCTCCGTGCCCCCGGTTGGTGGTGTCGGCTGTAGAGCCTTTGTGGCGAGCCTTCGGAACGTCCGTTGGCCCCCAAGGTTCTGGCCCACCATCGCCGAAAAATATGACGGGAGCGTCAACCCCGCCGAGTTTCTCCAGGTCTACACGACCGGGATCGAGGCCGCCGGGGGTGACGACAGGGTCATGGCGAATTTCTTTCCCATGGCCCTGAAGGGACAGGCACGGGGTTGGCTAATGAACTTGCCACCCGCGTCCGTCCACTCTTGGGAGGATTTGTGCCAACAGTTCACCATGAACTTTCAAGGCATATATCCGCGCCCAGGTGAAGAAGCGGACTTACATGCAGTCCAGCGAAGGGATGATGAGTCACTTCGCTCATACATTCAGCGGTTCTGTCAAGTCCGCAACACCATACCATGCATCCCTGCACACGCGGTGATCTACGCGTTCAGGGGGGGTGTGCGGCACAACTGCATGCTCGAAAAGATCGCCTCCAAAGAGCCCCAGACTACCGCGGAGCTTTTTCAGCTCGCGGACCGAGTGGCTCGTAAGGAGGAGGCATGGACCTGGAACCCCTCCGGTTCCGGTGTGGCAGCTTCGGCCGCCCCCGGATCCGCTGCTCAGACAGGGCGGCGTGACAGGAGGAGGAAGAAGAGGTCAGCCCATACCGACGACGAGGGTCATGTCCTCGCCGTCGAGGGCGCTTCGCGGGCCACCCGAAAGGGGAGGCCTGCGGGCGACAAAAAGAAGGAGGCCGGCGCTCTGGGAGCGCCCAACCGGCAAGTGGTGCATCGTCCACAACACTTCCCTTCACGACCTCGCGGACTGCCGCGCAGTCAAAAGTTTGGCTGAGCGGACGAGGAAATGGGAGGAGGAGAGGAGGCAGGAGCGCCGAGAGGGCAAGTCCCCGGCGGTTCCTTCCGGCAATCGGCGAAGTGAGGCCAAACAGAAGGCCCCCGCCGAGGACATCGATGACGGCGATGATGACCTAGGTTTCCAAGAGCCTGGGGCCACCATTGCCACTGTCGATGGGGGAGCGTGTGCTCACGTTTCTCGCCGGAGCCTCAAGGCCATGAAGCGAGAGCTTCTGGCCGCGGCCCCTACTCATGAGGCGACGCGCCGGGCGCGGTGGTCGGAGGTTGCCCTCACCTTCGACCAGACCGACCACCCACCGTGCGTTGCCCGGGGAGGACAGATCGCAATGGAGGTTTCCCCCACTTTTTGCAACGTGAAGCTGGGGCGTGTCCTCATTGATGGGGGAGCAGCCCTCAACATCCTTTCCCCCGCAGCCTTTGACGCTATCAAGGCCCCGGGGATGGTGCTCCGGCCGTCCCAGCCGATTATCGGTGTGACGCCGGATCACACTTGGCCGCTAGGTCATATCGACCTCCCGGTCACCTTCGGTGGATCCGCCAACTTCCGCACGGAGCGGGTGAACTTTGATGTGGCGGACCTCAGTCTGCCCTACAACGCGGTCCTAGGGAGGCCCGCGTTGGTGAAGTTCATGGCGGCAGTCCACTACGCCTACCTCCAGATGAAGATGCCGGGCCCCGGTGGCCCCATCTCTGTCCATGGCGACCTCAAAGTCGCGCTTGCTTGTATGGAGCAGCGCGCGGACCACCTCACCGCCGCGTCCAAGCCCGAGGGAGGCGACGAGAGGCTTGGCACCTCCGCCCCCGCCGCCCCGAGGCAGCGGATAGTCACATGCGACGAGGTCCCGGTCAAGGAGGTTGCCCTGGGCGACGGCCCGTCCAAGACCACACGGATCGGTGGTCTTCTGGACGGCAAATAGGAAGACGCGCTCGTCTCTTTCCTGCGGGCAAACGCTGACGTCTTCGCATGGAGACCGGCGGATATGCCCGGGGTCCCCAGGGAGGTGATTGAGCACCGTCTCGCCGTGCGGTCGGGCGCAAGGCCGGTCCGGCAGAAAGTACGGCGGTAGGCCCCGGAACGTCAAGCCTTCATCCGCGAGGAGGTGGCGCGACTTCTGGAGGCCGGATTCATCCGCGAGGTCATCCATCCGGAGTGGCTGGCGAACCCGGTGGTCGTTCCCAAGGCGAACGGCAAGCTTCGGATGTGCATCGACTACACCGACCTTAACAAGGCATGTCCTAAGGACCCTTACCCCCTGCCTCGCATAGATCAGATTGTCGACTCCACAGCAGGGTGCGACCTTTTGTGTTTTCTAGATGCATACTCTGGTTACCATCAGATTCGCATGGCTAGGGAGGATGAGGAAAAAACTGCATTCATTACCCCCATAGGAACTTATTGTTATACGACAATGCCCTTCGGGTTAAAGAATGCAGGTCCTACTTTTCAACGTACTACTCGAATTTCTTTGGGTAGCCAAATAGGACGTAATGTTGAGGCTTATGTCGATGACTTGGTTGTAAAGACGCGCAACCAAGAGACCTTACTCTCGGATCTAGCGGAAACTTTTGAGAGTCTCCGCTCCGCCCGCATAAAACTGAACCCCGATAAGTGCGTGTTCGGTGTACCTGCGGGCAAGCTTCTCGGGTTTTTGGTCTCTGCCCGAGGCATCGAGGCCAACCCCGAGAAGATACGAGCTATAGAGCGGATACGCCCCCCCAGCAAGCTTAGGGATGTGCAATGCGTCACCGGTTGCATGGCCGCCCTAAGTCGGTTCATATCGAGGCTGGGAGAGAAGGCGCTACCCTTATTTAAGCTCCTCAAACGCTCCGGGCCGTTTACTTGGACGGAGGAAGCTGAACGTGCCCTCACTCAGTTGAAGGCGTATCTCAGCTCTCCCCCAGTTCTGGTCGCCCCGGAGCCAAATGAACCCTTGCTACTCTACTTAGCGGCGACCCCGCAAGTGGTTAGTGTGGCGTTGGTTGTGGAGCGCGATGAGGACAATCCTCATTCCGCGCACCCCCACCCTGTGTTGGCTTGGCCCGAGAGAAAGCAGGGAGGAGAGGCCCCCGAGTCGAACGGTGGCCCAAGGCCCCCGACGACCGGAGCAGGCCCTCTGCCCGCTTGTCAGACGGTGCCAGGTGCCCCCGAGCCCCAGGACGGCCCCGAGGCCACTGCGGGAAGGCCGCACCTATCGCCCTCTGACCCCGAGGCTAACCCTGTGCCGATTCGACCCGGGAGAGAGCAGGGAGAAGAGGCCCCCGAGCCGAACGGTGGCCTAAGGCCCCTGACGACTGGAGTTGGCCCTTTGCCCGCTTGTCCGACGACGCCAGGAGCCCCCGACCCCCAGGACGGCCCCGAGGCCACTGTGGGAAGGCCGCCCCTGTCGTCCTCCGACCCCGAGGTCGTCGGCACAGAAGACGAGTGCACCCCGCGAGGCCGCTTGGACAAAGAGCGCCCCAGGGATGTGGCCCCTAGCGAAGAGGATCGGCCCCACCGAAAGGTGCAGCGGCCCGTCTACTTTGTTAGTGAGGCCCGCCGGGACGCCAAGACCCGATACCCTCAGGCCCAGAAGATGCTTTACGCTATTCTGATGGCTTCGAGGAAACTGCGCCATTATTTCCAGGCGCATCGGGTCACGGTGGTTACGTCTTACCCCCTCGGCCAAATCTTGCATAATCGAGAGGGTACTGGATGGGTGGTGAAATTGGCAATCGAACTTTCTGAGTTTGATTTGCACTTTGAACCACGCCACGCTATCAAGAGCCAGGCCCTCGCCGATTTTGTGGCAGAGTGGACCCCAGCTCCCGAGCCCGTCTCAGTCCCCGAGGCCAGCTCGGGCCCCTCGCAGCTGCCTCACACCGCCCACTGGGTGATGCAGTTCGACGGCTCCCTGTCTCTTCAGGGCGCCGGTGCGGGGGTCACGTTGACCTCGCCGAGTGGAGACGTCCTCAGATATTTGGTTCGCCTTGACTTTCGGGCGACCAATAATATGGCAGAGTACGAGGGACTCCTTGCGGGACTCAGGGTGGCAGCTGGACTGGGGATCCGCCGCCTCCTGGTGTTAGGCGACTCCCAGCTGGTCGTTAACCAGGTCTGTAAGGAGTACCGGTGCTCTGACCCGCAGATGGACGCTTACGTGCGCCAAGTACGGCGTATGGAGCGCCATTTTGACGGGATAGAGCTTCGGCACGTGCCCAGACGGGATAACACGGTTGCCGACGAACTCTCACGACTCGCTTCCTCGCGAGCCCAGACCCCACCGGGCGCCTTTGAAGAAAGGCTTGCCCAGCCGTCGGCGCGACCCGACCCCTTAGGGGAGACGGACGCGCCTGACAGGCCCCCGATGCCCGTCGGAGTCCAGGCCTCGGGACCCGAGGGGAGCGCTCCCAGCTCCCTTAGATTGATTGCTTGGATCGCTGAGATCTAAGCATACCTCACAGATAAGACTCTACCCGAGGACCGCGAAGGGAGTGAACGCGTCCAGCGCATCTCCAAACGCTACGTGCTGGTAGAAGGGACCCTCTATCGGCGCGCGGCTAACGGAATCCTCCTGAAGTGCATTCCTCGGGAACAAGGCGTCGAGCTTCTTGCCGATATCCATGAAGGCGAATGCGGAGCCCACTCCGCCTCGCGCACCTTGGTTGGCAAAGCCTTTCGACAAGGTTTCTATTGGCCGACAGCTCTCAATGTTGCGGTCGACCTGGTCCGGCGATGCAGAGCGTGTCAATTCCACGCCAAGCAAATCCATCAGTCGGCCCAGGCCCTGCAGATCATACTACTTTCATGGCCATTTGCTGTCTGGGGGCTCGATATCCTGGGACCGTTTAGGCGGGCCCCGGGCGGGTTTGAGTATCTGTATGTCGCGATCGACAAGTTCACTAATTGGCCCGAGGCTTATCCGGTCGTCAAGATCGATAAGCACTCCGCACTTAAATTCATTAAGGGCATCACAGCCCGGTTTGGAGTGCCTAGCCGTATTATTACGGATAACGGCACCCAATTCACTAGTGAACTTTTCGGCGATTACTGCGAAGACATGGGCATCAAGCTCTGCTTCGCCTCACCTGCCCACCCCAGAAGCAACGGCCAAGTGGAGCGCGCCAATGCGGAAATCCTCAGAGGCCTTAAAACCAAGACCTTCAACATCCTCAAGAAGCACGACGATTCGTGGATCGAGGAGTTGCCAGCGGTGCTCTGGGCGAACCGAACCACACCAAGCCGAGCAACCGGGGAAACGCCTTTCTTCCTCGTCTACGGCGCGGAAGCGGTTCTCCCATCCGAGCTCACCCTGAGGTCCTCTCGGGCCACCATGTACTGTGAGGCTGATCAAGATCAGCTTCACAGAGATGACCTCGACTACCTGGAGGAGCGAAGGCGGCGCGCGGCCCTCCGAGCCGCGCGCTACCAGCAGAGCCTGCGGCGCTACCATCAGCGCCACGTCCGGGCCTGATCACTCTGCGTCGACGACCTCGTCCTACGCCGCGTCCAAACGCGTGTTGGATTGAGCAAGCTCTCACCAATGTGGGAGGGTCCGTATCGAGTGATCGGTGTCCCCCGGCCGGGCTCCGTTCGGCTGGCCACGGGCGACGGCACAGAGCTGCCTAACCCGTGGAACATCGAACACCTTCGTCGCTTCTACCCCTAAAGGGGGATCGGGTGTCAGGTTTCGGGCTCGGGCCAACCCCGCACCCCCCTTAGGCGTGCAGGGTTGGCCGGGGGCTACCACATATGCATATTCTTATTTCTCTTATATCTGTATTTCAATAAAAGCATTTTCGATTTCCTAAAGGCTGTATCTGTGCTGTTGTTTCCTTTTGAAGGATCTTGACTTGAAATAGGTCACTCGTGTTCAATCCTGCCCTCGGGGGCTCGGGTCGGCTAAAATCGCCAAACGGGGCCCAGAACCGAACCGTGCCCCGGGGCGTGGTGAACTCCGGGGGGGAATCGGCAAAAACCCACAATCGGGTCACCCATAACCCTCGGTCACCACACTCCTGGCCTGGCCAGTCTCGACATGTGGATCTCCCCAGGCACTAGCCCCGACCCGAGCCATTTGAGGACTAGGACCTGGGCACGAGCCCTTGTTCAAGCCAAGACACAAAAGGACCGCGGCACAGGCATCCTCGTCTCATACACACAACAAATAGAATTGACACAAAAAATTTCCTCTTTATTTGATTGCAGATTAAATTAGTCTATACAAGAAGGGGGCCCGAAGGCCTCGGAAGTAGAAAAGAAGAAACTATTTAAAGATTGGCGGGGGCCTGGGGGCTCACTCCGATGCACCCGGGTCGCCAGCCTCGTCGCCACTGTCGCCCACACCGCCGTCATCGCCCTCCTCGTCGGAGTTGAGGGCGAACGCGAGCCGAGGGGCCGAACCCTCGAAGCTGTGGACGATATGGTCGGCGGCATCCCGGACCTGCGCGCGCGCGCCGTCCTCGGTCCCGGGAGGGAACTCGTCCAGCGCCGTCCATGGGGAGAAGTCGGGGTCACTGGCCTGGTAACTCGCCAGTACGAGCTCCACCGCTCCTCGGGCGAGGTCCCTCGAGGATGACTTAATTGTCCCCTCGAGCTCCTCGGGGAGCCGCTGGAGAGTCCCGGCCATCTCTGAGAGGCGCTAGGCGAGGCCCCCCTGGTTGGCGGCATACTTCACAGTCCGCCCGCCCCAGAGACCCGCCTGCCGCCCGGCGCGGTCTAAACGGGACACGGCGTCGCGAAGCATGCTGGGCCCTATCTCGCCTGCCAGGCGAAGGGCCTCGACCTCCCCGGTGGACGAATCCAGCGCGCCCTGCAGATCCACGATGGTGTGTTCGGCAGCTGCGAGGCGGGCGGCTAAGTCGCTGTCGCCCGTGGCCGCCCCGCCACTACGCGCCCTTGCATCCAGCTCCCTTGCCTGTGCCTCGAGTTCAGCGGCCCGCTGGTTCAGTGCGGCCCTCTCGGCGCGGGCACTTTCCAGATTGCGACGCGCTTGTTCCTCTTGCGCAGCCTCGCGGAGGGACAGGCTGTCCGCCAGCCGTTGCGCCGCGGCCTCGGCCTCCTCGAGAGCTCGCTCCCGCTCGATGAGCGCGTCCTCGCGGAGGCGGAGCGCGGACTCTTCTTCGGCACAGGCGGCTTCGTGCACCGCCAGTGTGACCTCCCGAATAGCAACGGCGGCCTCGCGATCCGCCAGGTCCCTCTCCACGGCGCAGGCACACTCTTCCAGCGCCATGGCACGGGCCTCAAGGGCTTCTTCGCGCCGCCGGGATGCCACCTCGGTCTCCGCCGCCCGCCGTTCTCGGGCAGCGGCAGCGTCAAGGACCCCCCGGGCGGCGTCGAGCTTTTTCCCTAGCTCCGCCTCCCAGCTCCCGTATTGAAGGCGGAGGGTGTCCTGCGCCTCGTTCATCACGGTGGTGGCGATGAGGGCAGCCCCCCGCTCCTCCTCCACCTCCTTGGCGATCTCCCCCAGCACCTTCCGATGGGCTTCGAGCTCTGAGACGTGCCGGCGGTGTGCCTTGCAGCCCACCTCCACCATGGCCTCCACCGAGCGTCGCCCCTCTTCGACACGCGCCCATGCGGCGTCAAGCTCCGCCCGCTCTGCTTGCAGGGCCTCCACCTGGGCACTTAACCAGTCCAACACCGTGGTGTTTGCGATGGCCAAGGCCTGCAGAAGGGGTTCTGCGCTCAGTGGAGCAACGGAAGGCGTGGGGAAGAGCCGTCTCGGTGAGGATGCCGCGCGGCTCGGCCCGCCGATGGACGTGCCGGACTCAGGGATGTCCCCCGGACCTGGCTTGTCCTGAGCGTCGCCCGAGGGAGTGGGCCCAAGCGATGCGCCCGCGGCCTCGTCGCGAGCTGCCTCGGAAGTCGTCGCCGCCTCGGCCTGGCGAAGTCTGGCCTCCTCCCGAGCGGCTTCTTCAGCTTGGCGAGCTCGGACGGCCACCTGGGCGGCCTCCTCGGCTTCCCGTAGGCGATCCGCGGCTTTTCGCCGGTCAGATTCCCGCCTCCGAGCCTTTGTGGTCGCCGGGTCCTCGGCCTCAGACTGGCCGGACTTGGAATGGCGGGAGGGACGCGACGGGATCTCGCTGAAACAGAAGAAAGACCAGAAGACAAACAAGATGGATGAGTGAAAACTCGCGTTGAGGGAATGAATACGGCCACGATGGGCGTGGGACGAACCTGCGAGGGGGTCGGTTAAACGACCACCTTGGAGGGGAAATGAGGTTTCCCCGGGATGGTTCTGTCCCCCCCATCTTGCGGAGCCGTTTCTTCTTCCGCTCCCCCTCGGGCTGCGACGTCGGCGTGGCCCCCTCCGGGCGCCTGCTGTTGGCACGCGCCGCCCCGCCCCCTCGGGGAGGAGATGGGGGAGGGGTTCCTTCCTGCTTCCTCTTCCCCCGGGCGTCGGCAGGGCGGCTGCTCCCCGGGCCCCCGTCGCGGGGCCCAGAAGCACGACCCCCTCCCGGGGTAGATTGTTCCCCCCTGCGGCTCCCGCCCGCGCCATCGTGGCCTCGAGGAGCCCGCTCCTCCGACGCCCCGACCGCCTGCATGATGGTCAGGATGTTGGCGCGATCTGGATCGCTGCAGAGGGGGAGGACTCCTTGGGGGATGAGGGATGCCTCCGCGGAGCTGAGATTCAGCACCCGTTGGATCATTACCTTGAAGTCTTCGGGGACCCAGTCCCATTTGACCCCCCGGTGGGTCCTCATACAGTCCTCGGACCCGGTGTACTCCCAGGCGCCCCGGGCGCGCTGCTGGAGTGGCGCGATCCGGCGACGAAGATAGTCGCCGAACACCATGGCCCCTGTGAGCCCCTGGGATCGCAGGCCCGCCAGGCGGTCGAGGACGGCGTCGTAGCCATCTCCCAGATCTACCGGCGCCCGCCAGTTGGAGGCCTGCGCTGGAGGCTGGCTCGGAAGTCGGAGGCGCGCTTCGTCGGCGAGGGGGGTGTAGAACCAGTCGCTCTTCCAGTCATCCCACTTCTTGCGGAGGACGCAGGGAATGTAGCGGTTCAGCACCGGCCCCCGCGGCTGGAAGTAGCAACCACCAACTACCGACGGCGGCGACACCGGCTGTACGGTAAAGAACCACCGGAACAGCCGAAGGGATGGGCGCACCCCGATGAACATCTCGCACAGGTGCGCGAAGATGGCCAATGTCATTACCGCGTTGGGGGTGAGGTGCGCCATCTGGAGATCGTAAAACTCCAGAACATCCATGAAGAAAGAAGAAAATGGCGGAACTAGCCCTGCCATAGCAAAAGGGAGGAAGAAGACGGACCGCCCCGGGTAGCGTGGCGCGGGGCATCCCTCGCCCAGCGAGACTATCTCCCGGCCGGTGGCAGATTCCGGCATGAAGCGGCGCGGCAGCCCGGCCTGTCTCTCGCTCACGATGCGGGAAGGCGGCAGCACGCTACCGTCAAGCGGAGCGGAGCCCCGTGCCATGACGCCGGAAGAAGAGATGTTTGAGAGCGAGCGCGTGTGGCGAAGGTAGGGCACAAGAAACAAGGAGTTAGGGCGCAAGCGGCGAAGACAAGGGGAATAATGGCGAGAGGAAGGAAGCAAATCTCTTCCTCGGCGACTTTATACCCTTGCCAACGCTGTGCCCGGCTCCTCGTTTCTCGCGCCCACTATCTTGCCCCCTCGTTTCTCGCGCCCACGCTTCCACTAATCCCATTCGCCCGTTTGCGGTGCATGAGGTGGATATGCGGCTGTGGCAGTCAAGATGGAACATCTCGTGCGCGCGTTAATTACGCTCGCCGACCGAAGCGCCATCACCATATCTCCAGGAAAAACGAACCGGCTTGTCCCGATTTTTAGACCGGCCCCACCTGTCACCAGGCCTTAGGAAGTGGCGTCACGCCCGACCGCTTCCCTCGAGGAGGGCGATCGCCCTGGCATAACGCCGGGGGCTACTGTCGGTGACATGGGACCGGGAGTATCATGACTTAGAGACTTGAGGCAGACACGATCACCCACGTGGCCTAACCCCCTCGGGGGGGGGGTCGGGCCCGAGGGTGATACGGCCGCCCTTCTCTTTGTCTCCCCGAGGGGTCGGACTGCTCCCGTCTCGGCCCCGAGGGCCGAGGCGCCCCGACCCCTTATGGGTTTTGCGCCGCGTATATGGGGTAGGTGAGCATAGCGGGGCTCACCTAACCACATTTATTGCGGTTTGGACGAGCGCGTCACGCCGCATGTAACGCAGTGCAGCGCGCTCGTTTATCCGGTCAGTGACCAGTCACAGACCGATCAGATCGTGGGTTAGGTGGCGACAGGCGGTCTGGCGCACGCCTCGCCCCATCCCGTCAGGACGAGAGCCTCCAAGCACTCGTCCCTAGCCGGAGCCGGCGTGTTAGCTCCTGGAGATGGCACGTTGGTTCTGGTCAGATGTATGCCAGGCTTCATCCTAACCATTACAGGCAAGATATTGTATGAAGAAGGGCGAACATGCAGATTGTTAAACTGACACGTGGTGGACAAGAATGACCGATTTGTGACCGGTCTGACAATGGTCATGTCGTCAGCAGACAGCCATGTTCCCACGTCGCGCCTGCTTCCGGCGGAAGTGGAGGTAGGTATGGGCCGTCCCATCAGAAGGTCATTGGGACGGCAGCCATACAAATCTCCGTCCATTAATGAAGAGAAGTGAAGTTGGAGGGAAGAGAGGATGAGTCCCCACACAAAAGAAAGAGAGGGAGAGATGGTGCATGTGGTATCCCCTTGAGATATAAAAGGAGGACCTTGCCCACTTAGAGAAAAAAAAAGGGAAACGATCCCAGAACGATCGGGGGCTGGCTCGCACTTTGTAGCTTCTTCATACACAGATCCACCAAAACACAGGAGTAGGGTATTACGCTTCTCAGCGGCCCGAACCTGTATACATCGCCCGTGTCTTGTGTGTTTCCACTCTCGCGAACTTTCCACAGACCAAGAGCTTAGAACCTCACCCAGGGCCCCCGACCGAACCGGCAAAGGGAGGCCTGCGCGGTCTCCCGGTGAGGAGCCCCAAGCTCCGTCAGTACTATATCAATATAGGTGGATCTGTCATGGGGTAGAGGGGCTCCAGTCCCATTACCGTCGCTCGGGCTCCAGTCCCATTACCGTTGCTCATTGAGCTAAAATTTTTAATCCTATATGTATAGAAAAAGAGGGGTTGAACTTTTATCTAGTTTGTTCAGTACACACTATTATTTCTTCGTAGATCCATTTAATATAGAAGAACTGGTACTCATACCAGATATCTATCTCTGCCTCACCTCGACGCTCCACGTTGATCAATTGGCCTATCTTAATCCACTCTCCATACTAGTTGCTCCATCTCTACGTACCTCGCAAGCGCGACTGTAAAAGATCTCTCTATGTGCTATTCTCTCTCTCTATCTCATGGGTTTTCCGTGCTTTTCTTCACTTGTGTTTAGTTCAGCCCAAAGTTTAGATTTTGGTTGAAATTGAAGATGATGTGACTGAAAAGTTATGTGTGTATAATAGGTTGATGTGATAGAAAAAGACCGAAATTTAGACGTAAACTTTATATCTAAACACAGCCATGCATGCACTTACATACAGGAGGGCAGGGCAGTGCAGTACTGCAGGTAGCTAGCTAGCTGAAGCCTGAACACCTTCAATTAGCTTAGCTACCGGCTAGCTAATAATCGGTCAGCTCTCTGATTTCCTCTCTCTCTCTCTCTCTCTCTCTCTCTCTCTCTCATGTACAGGACCACCACCTTCCTCTTTTGCAGCTAGCTACCTGCACACTGCGCTCTCTCACTGATCGACCTGAGAGTGAGTGTGAGGCCGGCGCTGCGTCAGCAGTTAATTAGCTACTCTCTCCGTTCCATAAGAGCATATACAATAGCAGACCATTAACCAACTATAATCATATTTTAATGAGATAAAAGATGAGAGAGAAAAGCAGTGGGCTATAGATCTGTAGCCAGCTGCAGCACGGACTCTAAGACGTAATGTATGTATGACAGGTGGGACCATATACTAATAGTATAGTAAGCAATTATTGTATGAATTAGCTATTAGATTGGCTATAGATGAATTAGAGCTAGTAGTGGGCTATACTATTAAACTTGCTCTAATATAGCAACCGATGATAGAATGAGATCCATCCTAAAACAATATATCTACATACATCCCATCCTAAGTTGCTATATTATGAGACGAAGTAGCAATTAGCTCAACTAGTAGGAAAAGTCTGACGGGTAGAGACGGCCACACACACAGGCCATGCCATTGCCATCCAATCCGCCACTCTCGTCGACCTCTCCCTGTCCACGGAAACGACACCGGCGCCCCTCCCTCTCCCTGCTGCTGCGGCATGCATGTCTTTTTGTTTAGTCATCACCACCATGAATAATCCATGGCCAGATGCTCAGAGCACACTAGCTTCTAGCTAGAGCTGAGCTCAGCTCACTCAATCGATCCTCGGTTTTTGCCTAGAACAGATCGGTGGTGCAGTAAATCCCATTACTCCTAGCTACTCCCTCCGCCTAAAAAAAATGAATCTAAAATTAGATATGACATATTCTAGTATAATAAATCTGGATATACATCTATCCAGATTTGTTGTATTAGGATATGTCATATTTAATATTAGGTTGGTTTTTTATGGGACGGAGGGAGTACTCCGTACCTCCGATGAGGGGTCATGCAAATGCAAGTTGCACTGGCGATTTCGATGGTCCACGCGCCGGCCGCTTGTCGGCATGATACGCGTCGTCTCGTCATGTATTGATCACTACACAGGAGTTCATTTTCACTTTGTTATACGGTTGTACGGACGTACAAAGGATAGCAACAGATTACAAGCCTGCGAAACGCACGATTTTTGAGCTATCAAGATTTTAGTAGTCTGGAAACCTTGACGAGTTTTAGCACTATCAAATTTAATAGTATAGAATCGAAACTAGTGTGGACAATGATTAGTAGTAAACTAAATACAGAATCGTAAAGGGTCTTTTCGACTCAAAAACTAGCCAGTGAGATAAGGGGCTCCTCTCACCGTCCCTTCACCGTACACTGACTATCCCTTAGGTATACAGGCCCCGTAGGCACCCACGATCTATCAGATCTTTACACACTTTATCCCTCGAGCCAGGTATTCAGGCCCCGCAAGCACCCAATCTATAGTCTATCAAGCCTTCACATACTTGTCCCCCGGACTATAAAAATGTTTACCTAGTCAGACTCTGATACCAATTATAGAATTGTAAAAGGTTTTCTCTACTCTAAAAGTTAGCCAATAAAATGAAGGCTCCCCCATTTATATATTAAGTCTCTTGGCGCTCTTACATAACCGGTGTGAGACTATTCAACACCAAACATTCATATGATACTATTCAAAACTTGCCAATATTTAGCAAAAATTGGCTAGAATCCAGACGCCCTTAGGATTGAAGATACTATCTTCATAGTAAACACTTTGTGTGAAGGCTCTAGATTCTTTTGATTCATCACTAAATATAGGATTAGCATATATGTATATAGAGAGGCAAAGAAGATCAACTAGACGCGGTAAACATGCAGTATGATTTCAACATATACCAAATCCGATATACCTATAGGTTTTGGTGCTCCGGCGAAAAATAAGACGGTGAAGGTGGGGGCAGGACGTGGCAACCATGGCATGCATGGCTGGTGTGGACAGCAGGGGAGGGGAAGCGCTGTCGCTGGCAGCCGTCGTAAGCGGCAGAGGGAGGCGTGGACGGGGATTGGGAACCCGATATATAGCATTTTCTTTAGGCTTTATTCGATTAATCACTGTGAGGGAGGGATTGGAGGGGATTTATTTCACACCTATTGTGGTGTGGAATTATTCTCCCTCAATCTCCTCCAATCCTTTTCAATCTCTTTCAAACCGAACAAGCCCTTACACAATTAGTTTCGAGCTCTGAAGAGTTATCCTAGGCTGGAAATGGCGCCATAATCTCCAATTAATTGGCTCTCTTAACCGTACGTACCCAGTACCCTGGCCATTAGTACCATTGATGTAATTCGCAGTTGCAAAGCAGTAGCCTCTGCCTCTCTAGCAGGCAGCTGGTGACCCTGAGCTAGCATAGGCAGAGTCACCCTGATTGATCGGCAAGGCGACAC
Source organism: Oryza sativa Japonica Group (assembly GCF_034140825.1). Taxonomy (NCBI): domain Eukaryota; kingdom Viridiplantae; phylum Streptophyta; class Magnoliopsida; order Poales; family Poaceae; genus Oryza; species Oryza sativa. Next base: position 25,548,578 of record NC_089039.1, read on the forward strand.
CAGAGTACAGTCAAATGCAACCGTAAATCGCCGCTTAATTAGGACTCGAAACTGTACCGCATTTGGTTTTATGATGCAAACACACTGCTGCTGCTGCTTGTGCTGCAGTGCTGCTCTACTGTTGCTGCTGCTGCTTGTGCTACAGTACCATTGAATTCATGTATCTGCATATGGACGTTGCTAGCGAGCTCATTAGCGATTGATGATGACTGATGAGCAGCTTAATTAACTACGAGCATGCATGCAGGGGGAGCAGATTCAGCAGAGAGCAGCAAATGATGTGCATGCCACTGGAAAAGGGAGAACGTTTGAAACATGGATGGAAACCGAGGCGATCGATCGATCGGATGGATGGGTCGATCGATGCGAAAGATATGGGCAATAAGATCGATGATGTTTCTCAGATGCTTTGTCGATATGCGCTGACAGAGATGATCAGGCTGAGCATCTCATCGTCTGGGCATTATGTTGCAGCGGATGCAGCTGCAGCCACCCCAATGGGGAAATTGGTCAAGAATATCGGAGAATATCCTAGTAGCTAGTACTGTACAGTTCCTTGGAGATACCAAGAAGTTCCATATTATCTTGAGAAAATTTACAGATCCCAAGCTATAGAGGTCCACAGTTTCTAATGTACCCATATACGTTTCGATGACTGGGTCTTCAGGATAGCTTCACAGGATGGTGGGCTAGACGACCTGGATTCGAAGCCTCGCCCCCTTCTAATTATTTAATATTATGCCCCTTCCTAATATTCATGTCTTTTTAAAATGAATGTTTGTTATAATGTGCTATGAAATTGACAGAGGCTGGATCTTTAATCCATTTTTTTAAAATAATGTACCATGAAATATATAGTTTCATATTCGTTCTATATATGCCATATATGGCCTGAAATTTGTCTGTATTCCTACATGGTGTATGACCAGATGGTGGGCACAAACACATAATCTGATGGAGGTGGAATTGATTCGGATATCCAATCCGTTCATCTGATTTTCTTTATATCAAAAGAGAAAAAACAAATAATGGAGTGCGTATGTCTACAACTCAGGATAAAAAGACATAGTGGTCCAGGTATTGGAGCTGTCCAAAAGAAGCATGGTCCCTGGTCTATATAGAGTAGCCTCCTAGGTTCTGGTGCTGGAGTGGAGGATTTGTGATGTTGGTGCTATTGGGAAGATACTGTGTGAGCTAACGAAATTTCAACCTTTGCTTAAAATTTTAACAGGATATATATTGATACAGTTTTGAATTTTTTTTAGATGGACATAAAATAGTAAATAAATCCTGTTACTAAACTTATATCTAGTAGTGACTAAATTAAACAAGTTGCTTAGAATAATGGTAGCTAGTGACTAAATCAAACAAGTAGTATTTTCTAATAAATCGGTCTGGTGGGTGGTACATGTGCATTAGATTTTAGACCTCTTTTTTTACTGAGAAACCTCTTATTCCAATAGTTTGTATCTACTACTCCAGTATACTAGGAAATGTAGACACACTGATATTGTTGACATAGTAGTTTAATAACGTGATAGCTCATTCATTGCAAGTGTATTATTAGTAATAGGTGGTACTCCATCCGTTTTAAGTTATAAGACATTTTGACTTTAGTCAAAGTCAAACAGTTTTAGGTTTGACTAAGTTTATAGACAAATATAGTAATATTTATAATACTAAATTAGTTTCATCAAATCAATATAATAGAATATATTTTCACAATAAACTAGTCTTGCACTGGTGGAGAAACCATCTTTGGTCGGTCGCCCGAAATCCACAATAGTCTCGGTTCCACTAAAAACCGGGACTAAAGATGATCTTTAGTCCCGGTTGGTGGCTACAGCGGGCATATTTGATCTTTAGTCTCGGTTGGTGTTACCAACCGGGACTAAAAATGATCTTTAGTCCCGGTTCTAAATCTGTCAGGCCTTGTCAGGCCCCCCGATATCTTTAGTCCCGGTTGATAACACCAACCGGGACTAAAGATAGGATCTTTAGTCCCGGTTGATATTATCAACCGGGAGTAAAGATCCCTGGGATCTTTAGTCCCAGTTGGTAACACCAACCGGGACTAAAGATCCTATCTTTAGTCCCGGTTGGTGTTACCAACCGGGACTAAAGATCCCTGGAATAAAGCGTACGCACCAGCCCACGCACAAGCGCATGCGTAGCCCATCCTTATCTCTTTTTCTTCTCCTTCCTTATCTTCATCCTCTCCCCTTCCTCTTCTCTCACCCCCTCTCCTCCTCCCCTCCCCCTCTTCCTCTTGCAGAGGCAGCCGACGGCGGCGGGATGGGGGATGGGCGCGGGCTGGCAGTGGCCGGCCGGCGGTGGCGGGATGGAGGCGGCCGGGCGCGGGCTGGCGGCAGCCAGGTGCGGGCTGGGGCTGGCGGCGGCGGGATTGCGGCCGGGCGCGGGCCAGCGGGATGGAGGACGGGCGGCGGCGGCCCGGCGTGGGCCGGCGGGATGGAGGCCGGTCGCCGGCAGCCTCGCCCTCCCCTCCTCCAGATCCGGCCAGAGGGGAAGCGGCGGGATGGAGGACGGCCGGCGGCGGCCCGGCGCGGGCCGGCGGGATGGAGTCCGGTCGCCGGCGGCCTCGCCCTCCCCTCCCCCAGATCCGGCCGGAGGGGAAGCGGCGAGATGGGTGGCCGGCCGACGGCGGGATGGGAGGCCGGCCAGTGAGTCGATTTTTTTTTTGATTTTTTTTAATTTGTGGTTTGGATGTTTTGATCTGTGAATGAATCTATGAATCGATATTGTGAATGAATCTGTGATGTTGTGAATGAGTATGTGACTCGATGTTGTCAATGAACCTTTGAATCAATATTGTGAATATATTTGTGATGTTGTGAATGAATATGTGAATGAATATTGTGAATGAATTTGTGGTGAATCTGTGAATCGTGCTGTGGAGTTGTGATGTGGATTTGGGGTTTGATTTGATGATATGCATACCACTCGATTCGGGAGAAAATAAAAAAGAAAAAATGACTAGCTGATGGACTGCCGCTACCCTCTTTAGTCCCGGTTGATGACACCAACCGGGACTAAATCTTTAGTCCCGGTTGGTGTCATCAACCGGGACTAAATCTTTAGTCCCGGTTGGTGTCATCAACCGGGACTAAAGATCGATCTTTAGTCCCGGTTTTTTCACCCAGGACTAAAGATAGCGATCTTTAGTCCCGGATTGGTAGTCCCGGTTTGAAAACCGGGACTATAGGGGGGTTACGAACCGGGACTAAAAAGCACTTCTCCACCAGTGTTGGGTTGAAAATGTTACTACTTTTTTTCTACAAACTTAATCAAATTTAAAGAAGTTTGACTTTGACCAAAGTTAAAACGTCTTATAACCTGAAATAGAGGGAGTACGTAGTAGGATATAACTACACATAAATAGAGGATTATACACCACTGCATTTTAGTAATAGGCACTCGATGACATTGTGACATGTCTTCAAGTTCTAGATATTGAAAGAACTATATGCATCTCTGATTCTGCATCTAAAAGATAAACACAGCCACAAGAAAAACGCACATGCATCATGCATCATTGGAGTTGGATGCCCTTGCAAACTAATTTACTGTATTAATTAAGGTGGTGACCTTCTTTTCGCCTAACTGTTAATTGCTCACTAACTTTGCATTAATCTGATAATGAGTTCCTCCTTTAATTCTTAGAGCAAATTTAATAGTATAACTAACACATCATCTACAGCTAATCTAATAGCCTACCCATACAATATTTTTATATAAATATATACAACACCATTAATACTTGGTCTATCTCTTGCATAATTATTTTAGAGTTCGTGTTGTAGACAACAAATCTATAGCTTATTTTTTTCTCTCTCCTCCACATGTGGTTGGTACTAGCCTATAGCCTTCTATTATACTACTTCATCATTGATTTGTTTTTTTAGTAAATGTTAATCACTCACATTTTAATTTTAGTCTCTTTCAGGTAAATCCACATCAATAGCTATCCATCTAGCTAGTCTTATATATAACCCTCTTGTAACCTAAGTTTTCAAGGTTCAGGACTCAGGAGATGGATCGATCGAGCCAGTACTGCTACACGTATACACCGAGATGAGATGAGCATATGTATACTAATTAACAGCACGAGCTAGGAGAACGACGCAAGGTAAAAAGGACAGGACCCCGAAAGCGACGCTGATCATTTTAGTTGGGTGTAAATGAGCACCACAGGTTCAGAAATATGAGCGCTCTCGCTCACAGTACTCTCACTGCAGTACACACACTCTGAGCTCCACTAGCTCTCTCTCCTCTCCCTTTCCTTCCTTATTATTCCTCACCATCAGCTAGCTGAGAGCTAGGGTTCAATTCCCTCTTGCTGCTCCCTCTCTCCCGGCCGGCGACGGCGACGGCGACGGCGAGGCTGTTGGGCTCATCATCACCTAGCTGAAAATCGGCCGGCTTGATTAATTCCAAGCTTGCAGGAGGCTAATTGAGGTGATCTATATCTCCGGGGAGAGAGAGGAGGGAGAAGCGCCCTCTTGCTCATGCTTGTGAGTGTTTCTTGACAGATCTGTGCAGATTTTCAGCTCCTCTTCCTGCTTCACAAGCTCGATCGATCGATCTTGTGGATTCTCTTGAGTTTTTTTTTTGTGTGTGTCTATTTGTTTCGATTTTTTTTTCTGAAAAGAAAACTAAAGTTTCACTGGATCCCCATCCACAAGAACAGACAATTATTTCAGTTGGTCTGGTGCTTCTTGGATTTTAATTTACCTTGTCCTTTATCTTCACCACTAGTAGTTCAATTCACTACTAGCTACTGGTAGTGTTCACTACATCTGCGTTTCGTTCCTATATTTTTGGATAATATTTTCTATCCTATTTTGCTGGACACATGCAAAGGAGGACATGAATTAACTGACTCATTTGGGTAGAGCTAGTTTTTAATAAAGTACTTAATTGTGTATATACTTGACCAGCTAGTGCTTCAGTGGTCTAGGAGAAGCCTAGCTATAATTACTGGCGTTGTTGCTACAGTTCCTTAACAAAACAAGTTCTCTTTTTTTCTGTACTAATTCAGTGTGGAGTGTGATGCTCTCTTGTCCTGTGTAGAGAATAAAGCTGCTTTCTCTCTCTCAGTGCAACAGTGTAATCGATGCATGCATCATCATCATCTCATTTTATGCTCGATTCGATCGAATCGATCGATCGATCGATCGATTGATTTAATTCTGTTACTAACTAATTTTTGCAGGTCTAATCATGAGCAGCTCAAGATGACAAGCAATAACAGCACGAATGAGGAGCTCGGCGGCGGCGGCAGGAAGGCGGCCGACAAGCCGAGCGGCGGCGGCGGCGCCGCCGCCGCCGTGGCGAGCTCGCGGCACTGGTCGGCGTCGACGGAGTCGCGGATCGTGCGCGTGTCGAGGGTGTTCGGCGGCAAGGACCGTCACAGCAAGGTGAGGACGGTGAAGGGGCTCCGCGACCGGCGGGTGCGGCTGTCGGTGCCGACGGCGATCCAGCTCTACGACCTGCAGGACCGGCTGGGGCTCAGCCAGCCGAGCAAGGTGGTCGACTGGCTGATCAACGCCGCCCAGGCCGAGATCGACAAGCTTCCGCCGCTCCAGTTCCCGCCGCACGACCACGACCTCGTCGCCGCCGCCGCCTCGTCCATGGCGCCGCCGCCGTTCGCGAACGGAGGCGACGGCCACCACGGCGCCTCCGCGTCGTCGATGCTGGAGGACGGCGACAAGGCCGCCGGCGGCGGCGGCATGAAGGCGTTCATGAGCCTGAGCAACTCCCTCGGCCTGCTCAACGCCGCCACCATGCCGGCGACGTTGGCCGCTCACCACCACCACCATCATCACGCCGCGGCGTACTACGCCGCCGCCGAATCTTGGGGCAACGGCGGCAATGGTGGCCACCACCATGATGTCAGCCATGGCGTCTCGCCTTCGGCTCACAACTCGCCGTTCCCGTCGCTGCTGTCCTTGGCACCGGGCTCTCATCATCAGTTCGTCTTCTACTCGCCGGAAGGCGGCGGATTCGCCGTGAAAGAGGCTGCAGCCGAGCAGTTTCCTGTAGATAGCCTCGACCACTCGCAAGGGCAGCTCACACTGAGCTCAGCAAGAAGCTTCCTTCACTCTGGAAGCCAGGGATGATTTGATCAATTACAAGAGACAATAATCCCTACTCCAATAAGGCTGGTACGTTAGAACAAATTAAAAAAAATTCTAATAACTTCGTTTGTTGTTCCATTTTCAGGTGTGTGTTTAAGGTTGTGATCAATTTGGTATTTTATTTAAGCGCATTATTTGGTACGGCCAGATGATTAAGAGTTCTAGAACTACTTAATTACAGCATGCAAAAGTTAAAATTCAAGGTTTTGCAGGGTGTGCGATATGCAATTCGTTGCTTCTTCTTTTCTTTTCTTTTATATATATATATGGAGGTAATTAATTGTTGGTGTATTATTTTGTCTTGTGTAATAACGATTTGAGAAATTTTGGAGCCTAGCTTTTAACCTTGAGTTTCTTTTGTGAATTTTGCTTCTGAATTGAGCTGCATGTATCCGACTTAAATAGTGTATCTTTTGCAAGCTAGCTAGCTTGGATTCTATATCTCTATAAATGTGTCACTTGGTTGTGTGTCTATGCACGTGTAGATATAAAACTACCGGATTTTTATCTATTATCTTAATATTATATAAAAAGCGTGACACTTCTTAGAACATAATTTTCATTAATTCATTCCACTCGTTCTCATGTTGGGTGTGACATCATGTTATTTAGGATATGTATTTAATAGTAATGTAGGAAGAAGTTTCATGAAAATATATAATATATTATAGTGATAGACCTCCAATCAGCAAACATATCATTTTTCACTTTTGAGAGACAATGTACTTTGACTATTTAATTATTTTATATAAGTAAAAAATGTTATACAAGTGTGATATTAAGGAAAACATTTGTTATAACAAACTTGGATAGCTATATATTATTTTTATATTTCCAGGATCTACTGTTTACTTTAAACAATAGTTATAGCCAAAATCAACTTCTGTTGACTGCAAAGGTTCCATGACAATATTGTTTTGTGACTAAGAGGGAGTATAGTGACAGTCGCCAACAACACACATTATTCTACCATCAACTATATGAAGAATTTTATAAATATTAACTGCTCCTTATATTAGCATAATATGTTGAAACCTTAATGATAAATCTCTTCAAGTAATTAATGGAAAATATATTCATATTATTTTCCATGCAACAAATCTTAAGTTATCTTCATATAATCAAAGTTGTGTAATCACATAGTCCTATGCATGTCGTATGACACAATGGACAGCTTAGATTGGTGAATGTTACAGAGTTTTTATTTATGGATATTCGTGATACATGCCATTTTTTATGAGCTCTAAGGGTATGAACAATTAACACAAGCTGCCATCGCAAGTTGGTGGTTTAGGAACATAGAGATTAATTCATTGTTGGCGGTCCATCATTCTCTAAAATTATTGTTAAATGGACTCGCATATCTATTTATTTATCACCACCTAATTATTTCCCTCTTTTGTCCTATACGTTTGGATAATTGGATTGCATATTTTGTTACTTCGATCCCTCTGTTTCATCATATAGTCATCTTGGATTTGTGTTAGGTCTCAAGCTTAACCAAGTTTATGAAAAAAAAATATTTTCAATAAAAAAATTAATATAAAAATATGTTCAATGGTGTAATTAATGAAATTAATTCGATGTTATAAATTTTGCTACCTTTCTCTGTACTCGATCAAATTAAACCTAAAGAAATTTAAGTTAGAATAAACCCAAAATAATTTTGCTTCGAAGTTCATGTTTGACCCTATGGCTAACCCGATCTTGCTTCTCTCGTCTTCATGCATGATTACAGCCTTGTTCAATGTCGGGCTTCTGGCTAGGATAAGGAAATGAAAGTCTAGCCCGTAGGATTAATATCGGAGAAATATTTTTTTTTCCTCTCTTGTTAAAATGCTTTTCCTAAGAATTGACACCAATACATTTTATTGTTTAAGCATTTTAATAAGCATTGAGATATGTACTATTCTAGCTCAAAATTAGGTTCTATCGAGTTTAATTAGCTTTGGTCTGGACTGCAAGCTGCTCTCCACAGCATGTGAACAAGTTGCATTGTGAGGGGTTATAATAAGGTCACGACCTGGTGTTCGGAGTCATGATGAGCATGGGTGTGCATGGCAAGCAATGATATTTTCATGATGTTTTGGTATCTCGGGGTTCTTGAGAGTTTAGCAGGTAGGGTCCACACAAGTAAAGATATACTATCTATTTTTTTTACAACGTTTGACTATTCTTCTTAATTTTATTTGATGATAAAACAAGTCACAATAAATAAATACTCCCTCCGTCTCATAATATAAGGGATTTTGGAGAGATGTGACACAACCTAGTACTATGAATCTGTACATAATCTTTATCCAGATTCGTAGTACTAAGTTGTGTCACATCTCTCCAAAATCCCTTATATTACGGGACGGAAGGACTAATATTTATATAATTCTTTTGAATAAGATGAATGATAGATCAAATGTTACGCGAAAAGTCGGCATCATATATAGTTAAAAGTGTACTACTTCCCCGTTACGTAAGGACTTCATTTTTATCTTATCCATTATTTGTGTGTTCCACAAAACCCTACTTAATATATTAAGTTTAAAAAACTGAGGGGCGAATGTATCATATTTAAGAAAATGAACGGCATTTTAGCCTTTTAAGCTTTGTACGAGTGAGATAGACTGAAAAATATTTTTTTTTGGGACGGAGGTAGTACACTCCTAGGAGAGAATTGCTATAAAAACCACCGCAATTTTTTATTGAACAAGCTTCCAAATATAGCTATATATGTTATGGAATAATATTATCCTATATTATCATGGAGGGAATGGAGTTAGCTTTTAAAGTCCATATACACAACTATGAATTTTTCCTATGATGACCTCCCTGGCTTCTTTAGATCTTTGCCATCTCCACAAAGCTAGCCCAACACAACATGCTGAAGCCCACACACAAAGTCTACTACTACTTCTACCATGGTAACCAAAGATGAAGCGGCTACGACCATAGGCCACGCCGTACCTTTTGCCATGCTTCAATACAACCCTGGTACTAGTAAACTATACTATTATCTCTACTTGATATATAAGTCATTTTGATTTTCTTTAAATACAAAATATTGGCTATAATGAAACTAATTTGGTGCTATAGACGTTGCTAAATATTTCTATTAACTTTAAAGGGTTTGACTATAAAAGAATTAGAACAACTTAGGCTCATTTATTTTATTTAACTTCCTCATTTTCCGTTAGCATATTTTTCAAAATGTTAGACGGTGTGTTTTTTAAAAAGAATATTATATAGAAGTTGTTTTAAAAATTAAATAAATCTATTTTTAAATTTGCAATAGTTAATACTCAATTAATCAATTAAGTGTTATTAAGATTTCTCGTTTTGTATGCGCGGAAAATTTTCCATCATTTTAAAGCAACTAACTTGGCTTAATAATATTATACGGAAGGAGTAATGACCAAAGATGAAACTATGACGCACATACAATTTTTCGTTTCTGTCACGCATGGCATGCGTGCGTAAAAAAATTGAAAACATAAGTTCACATATAAAATATTATTTATATTTTATCATCTCATAACAATAAAAATATTAATTATAAAACTTTTTTAAATAAAATAGACGGTTAAAAGTGGGTACGTAAAATTATGGTTGCACTTAAATAAAACGGAGGGAGTACTTAATACTGTATGCAACGTATAATTTCTTTCTGGGGATTCCGGTGATTGGGCGACACGGACACGTCACGTACGCTCGCTAGCTAGCGAGCAGCAGGTCGAGGACAAACCCGTCGACACCGAACGATCAATCAATCATTTCTGGATCCCCAAGCTTGCAGCTAATCAATCAATCAATCAGCTAGGGTGCGTCATCCACGCGTAGCGAAAGAGTTAACGAGAAACACATGCAGTGGGACCGGGCCTATACTGAAACTATGCACGTCATGCGCATGACTAGCTACCTGCGACCTTGCAGCGAGTAAAATTAAACCCATTCTCAACACTTATTACTCTGCTCCCTCGGCCTTAAAATATAAATATTTTTAAAATAATATAAATATATTAAGAAAGTATATGTGAATGGTTAAAGGAAATATGTGAATGGTTGCTTAATTAATTAATCACGTGCTAAATGATAAATGTGTGAATGATTCTATATTTAAAATAACACAAATCAAATATAATATTAATAAATAAACAATCGATGGTTCGACTGATGAACCGACGACCAGAGCAGGTCGATCTCTGGTCCGATTTTTGTACGAACAAGGCCTACCTGGGTGAAAAATCACGCCAAAAATACACTGGGCACGCACGCACCGGCATGCGGGACAGTTTTGCGTGGCTTTCTGTCTCGCGCAGTCGAGCAGACGACGGGCTTCTCCCGTGCGACTGTAGTTGTGCCACTGATGCCCGAGGGATCCAAATGCCCCGTGCGCGGGCACGACCAATTAATTTTTCCCTCTACTATTGGTCGGTACTCTGATCGATCCACAGCAACCAGGTACGCATGCACTAAGATCTATACTTATGAGTCATGTCCTGTCTGTTTGGTAAAGTTTCATATCTGAGATTTCCTTTTTAAAGCTGGGTAATCTTAGCTCAAAAAAACTATGGATTTGGATTTGTGTTTGGATTAATATTTCTTTAGAAGATCTTTTGTTCGCATTTTGTAGGGGACATGAAGTTTTAAACCACTATAATTTATTTTATAAACTCTAAATTAAGTATAGGCTGAGTTTAGTTCCAAACTTTTTCTTTAAACTTCCAACTTTTCCATCACATCAAAACTTTCCTACACACACAAACTTCCAACTTTTTTGTCACATCGTTCCAATTTCAACCAAACTTCCAATTTTAGCGTGAACTAAACACACCTATAGTAGGAATTTGAGATATGGAACTATGTCAGACATGATCTTGCTATACACGGCTCTATAAATAGGTAAAGAAGTGTTTTATAGATGATTATTTCTTTGTCGAGGTAAGAAAGAACACCGTCTGTGCCAAAATGATTTTAAAATAAGGCATTTAAAATGTTTCTTATTTTCGTGTTGCATCTTTTCCATCTCTGCCTCCGTTTCTATGTGGGCAGATACCCCTATATATAGAAAATGAAGAGGAGCCAAAAATATATAATGAAGAGGAGCCAAAAACCTAGCTTACTCTGAAGACCGATTCAATAGGTTACACTCTATAACTAAATAAATTGTTAGCCTGATTTTATATAGGGACAACTATTATCTTCCAAAGTTTTACTAGACGTTCGATAGGGGTAAGTTGTGAAATGATTGAGTAGTCCCATTCTAAAGCACGGCAAAAATTTCTACATGATACTCAAAAAGTATGGTTTTTGCTAGGGGACATTATAGGAATGTGAAATTGCTCCCGAACACTAAAAAACACATAGTAACTTGCCACATGACACCTTGAGCAGTAAAATACATTATTCACTTAGTCGAGGAGAGAAAAATCATGTAAAATATCCATTTTACTCTCTATTATTCCTTCTCAACCTAATGTCATGCAACCGTTGTCATGTTTCCCTACTTGGCTGCCGCCATGGTACTCGTCATCCTATAGTGCGATCCTGGCCTCCAAGTCAAGATTCGCCGCCACCACACTACCCATGCTTCCTCAATGTCGGTAGCTCTCGCGCTTCTTCCTTCACGTCATGTCATTGACTCCTGGATATGGATCTCATGATGTCGGTGGCATTGAGATCCTCCTCAAGCCATCGACCTTCCTTGACTTCGGCTCGATCTGCATCGACCTCAGCCAACAACCCTGTCCCCACCTTCTCCATCACGACAACCTCCACTCCGCTTCTTCCCCGTCACTGGATCCCACCCCTTTCCCCCTCCCCCGACTATCCGATGCGCTGCCAGGAATCGCCGGTGCACGGGGAAGGGGCATCCCCGCCATTGTGAGCTTCTTCCTTAGTTTTTTGTAGCAAAGCCGCCGCATGGGGAGGGGGTGCGGTGACCTTTGCATGACATTGGCCTCGCCTTGTCGCCCACTACCTCGTTGGCCTCTTCGCTGTCGGCGCACTCTCCCTCGCTCGTCGTCTCTCCTACTCCCTGCCTCATCTCGTCGTTTGCCGCCCCTGACCTCCCCATCGACAATCTTTGGATGGTTTGTTTCTGCCACCACTACCTTTGGATCCAACTAGTTGCTCTGCCCCGACGACCTTTATTGGCACCGCCGCCTGCTGGCTTGCTGGCTTAGGATAGAATTTTGGTCCCAAAGGCAAAACTGCTATTTTACATAAGTTCTCTCCCCGAAACAACAGATAATCGTGAAATTACCATCAAATTTACGTTCTCGTGGAGTCCCAGCAAAGACCATAATTGTTTATGACATGTAAGGCAAAATTTACGTAGAAACTTAGAATGTTGATTTCGCTAAGAGTTTTGTAAGAAAAGTCGCGCGTGTGATGTGACAATCCAAAAGAACTGACCCCCCGGGCTGGGCGGCCGGGCTGTGGCTGACTGGCTGACTGGCTGTGGCCTGTGGGACACTATCAACCCTGCATCTTCTGCATAGGCCTGTAGAGGGGCTAGGGTTTTCGCATGCATGCGTCGTCAGCAACTGCGAGCGGAGCAGATGCAAGAGCAGGACACACACTACACTGCCTGCGTCTTTCGCGCGCCCTGGTGTCCGGGACCAATGCACATGAATGCGTGCATGTTTACATGGTCCCTAAAAATTAATTTAGCAGCTGTGACTATATCAATATGAATGTACTCATTTTTAGGAGTACGTAGTACTACTAATAATGGAGTTCAGTAGTACTCCTACAGCTTGCACGCCTTAGGGCAATCCCAACCCTCCACCTAGGATGGTGTCTATGGCATTAACTACATTGCTATGTAGGACTTTTAACTTATGTGGTATTATATTAATTAAGAGAGAGAGTGAAGAGAGAAAGAAATTGGGTCTCATGCAAGACACAGCTTCAACACGAGAAACTATGCACTAGACACTATCAAGTTTTACATTGGGAGATAATAGTGTCTTCATAATAGATGAAAAATAAATATGTTGGTAGAGAAGAGAGATGATGCATTTATTAATGGCCCACTTTAAGAAACCATGGGTTGTAGAGTGTAGTTTCTATTGTGATGTCTTATTGACGTGGCACCATAGACACTGCTTATGGACACTATGGGTTGGGACTGCTAGTTTTCTTAGAGTATCACCAATGTATATGACAAAGTGATCCATATAGATGTGACCCACATAAATAGTTTTTCCCTATGGCAATCTCCACAATGTATATAGATACAAGGTATCAATAGGAAAAGAGAGAGGAGTAGAGATAGATAATATAATTTATTCCATATGGGTAGTCCATATGCATATGGGTATCTTTTGTTATTTTTTCCATATGGACGAGTTGCACAATGGTTATAGATGGCTGAATGAAATATTCTATTGCTTATGGACTACTTTTACACCACATTATGGATGCCCTTAATTAATTTGACGCATAGCGTTCGTGCGTTATAGTATCTGGTAAATTGCGATAACACCGGGTGCTAGTAATAATTAAGTTATGAATGGCAGGATTATTACTTGATAACTTCAGCATCTAGTCTGACAGTAATTTGATGGCACAGATTGACACCGAACGATATGGTTGGTATTGTAAACTAGTTAACGGAATCGCTAAGTGGCAAGATGTTCTTCTGAATCCACTCATGATTCAGTAGTAAGGAGACTGAGGCATGGCCCAAATGTCCGACGATTTTGTTATTAATTTTTCGATCATTTTTTTAAAAAAATTGATGATGTAAATATAATAGAATTATAGTGTAATTACATTGCAACTTATATGTAATTATAATATAACCTCTAAGTACTTTCATATAATTTTGAATCAAGGGATCTTTCAAGATTCATGAAAGTGATAAAGAAAAACCCACACATGTAAGGAGATTCGGTCCTTACGACCTCCATTTCATAAAAATAGCATGTTATTGAGATATTTTTGAAAGTTATATACAAGTTACTACCTCCCTCCTATGTAATTATAGGTTGTTCAGTACTATATTAAGATTTGATAAGAAAGATTATGGCACCTCTCATTAAATGGTGATTAAATGGTGTATAGGTAAGAGTGAGAAGGTGTTTGAGGGTAGAATAAGAAAATTTTTGAATGAGAAATGATTGATGAGATAGTTAATATTTTAACAACTATTTTAGGATAAATTAAATCCTAGAGATATAATTATTATGAGAAAAAGATAATACATTAGAGTTACATGCAAGTTAGTGATTATACTATATTTATAATATCTATCGGAAAATTTGTCGAGGTAGTCACGATGTCCGAATGGAAAAAATGAAAGTGAATGCTGCTAACTAACACTGACAAGTGGGCCCAAAGCCTGAAACGGCCACATCCAGCCCAATATGTGTTTCTTATTCTCCCGGCCTGTTCCGACCCAAATCCTTTCTGTCCACCTTAATGGGCCTACATTGCTGCCAATTTGGGCCGGAAGTAGGATGGGCCCATGTAAGCCCAGCCCAAATGACACGGGCGGCGCGGAAACCGACAGCGCCGCTGAGGCGCAGAGTCCAAGTCGCCATTTTATTTTTTTTTCTCTCGCTTAAACCCTCCACTAAAAACCAAAACCTAAACCCCACCCCCGCGATTTCTCTTGACTCTATTTTTTTTTATTTTCTCTCGTCTCCTCCCCCCTTTCCTTCTCTCGCAAGCCGCGGCGATGGCGGCCGTGACCCGCGCGGCGAGATCGCGCGCCCTCCTCCTCCTCCCCCGCGCCTCCGCCGCCGCTCCCCACTTCTCCACCACCGCTTCCTCCGGGGCGGCTGCGGCGGCGGCGGCGCCGGTAGAGGCTGCGGCTGCGGGGGCGTCCGACGCCTCGGCCGCTGCCGCGGCTGGCGCGGGGGAGCAGCCGGCGCCGCCGCCGAAGCGGTGGGGCCTGCTGAAGTTTGGCGCCTTCGCGGCGGTGTGCGGGGCTCTCGGCGCCGCCGGGTACTCCAGCTACGGTATGATCCCGCGGTATCCCGTCGCGATCTCGCGCGAGGAGGGAGGGTGTTCTGTTTTGGGCGTTTTTTGGTTTGAGCATGTGGCGCGTTTGACTTGTAGTGCTGTGTGTGTCTCCGTCTCGTTTGCGTGCAGCTTATACGCTTGAGGAGGTGGATCAGAAGACGCGGGAGTTCAGGAAGGCCATGACTACGCCGCGCCCCGTTGCGGAGGACGCCTCTGAATTTGAGGTAGTGTCATCTTAAGATATTCGGGGTACCAACTCCATGTATAAAGGAGTGATGGTTGCTTATTAATCCTATGATGCGATATTGTAACTTTGTAAGAGTGTAACACCGGGGTATGGGAAGGAGGGTTCTATTGGCACCTGAGCTGGGAATTTAAGTATTTTACCCTGAATATATTATTGTCAGCTCAGTTTGTTGTAATGCATGAAAGTAATATATCAAAAGTAAGGTCCCGAAGCAATTGCTAATTTTAGTGTTCTTATGCCTTCACTAAAACTTTGCACAAATGATAATGTTAAGATGGATTTGTTATGAAATAGAAACATGCAGTGAAAAGTGATTGCCTCTTCGTTGGTTTAGATCAAGAGCAAGAACTGTTCTCTGCAGCAAATAGGTTCAATTTGAGTGTGGACTATGTCTAATACTTAATGATTGTGGTCTTTCTTGTGTGCAGAAGTTCCAGGCTATGATTTACTCGACGGCTATGAAAGGTACATTACATGACATACTCCTTTTTTATTATTCTGGTGTCCTTAGGAATTACCACTGCACAGGGCACACTTTCAGAGCATTTGATTGAAGGGTGATACAATTATTCACTATTAAGCTGTATCAATACATTGCATGTATGCTACTGTAGGTAGTCAGTGATTACAGAATTGCCCTCAGTGAATGCAATGGAAGAACAATGGAAATGCTGTTGAATGGTTACAATACATAATGTGTTCATTGTAGGTCATATCCTTTGTGGCAGTATGTAATCCTGCTCTCCTGAAACTGGGAGTGCATAATAAGTTCCTTAATATATAGATTTGTTTAAATCCTTATAAAAATAATCACCAAATGATCCTTTTAGCTTTTAGGCGTTTACCTAATTGCTTTATACATATTATTATTCTAAGCTTGAACATATTTATGCTCCAGATTATTTGTTGAATTCAATCTTAGTTTGTTGATTGCATTTTTTTTTTCTGTTTGGCACCTTCTTAATATTGATGTTAGACATTTTGTTATTGTAGCTCCTGTTGCAGCAATAGAATTCTACATGGATGTTAGACACACAATTGAGGACCATATTCGGGTTAGTTACAAATCATAAGCTTCTCAATGTTCTTTATAAATGTTTCCAGTAAATATTTACAACTGACTAGCTATGTCTGTTTCAGGGCTTTGCTGAACCCACGTCAGACAAACTGCTACCGGATCTTGATCCTCTAAATCAGCATATCTTCACTCTAGTTCTTGATCTGAATGAAACACTCGTTTACTCTGATTGGCTGGTATAGTGAAGAAGATAATTCAGTCCTTTTGTTTATTGTGAAAAATCCGTTTTGAGTGATATGATCTAAGCATTGGACCTGATGTAGAAATAACTTATGTTATTTTAGTCCAGACAGTGATTCTTAATCCCACCATACAGGCACACAGGAAAAAATATATTCTAATAAGAAATTGAGATAAGACTGTTGGATGAATTGGAGAACGAAGTTTGTTCTACTTATCAGATATAATATGCTATGAAACTCAGTGGGGTCGATAGTGTTAGGCAAAGTGTGGTATGGAAATCAGTATTGCATGTTGCACATGATAATTTACCACAAACATGGTCAAGTTGAAGTGGAATTTGGTTCGCTTTACCCTGCTATATAATTTTTATTACAGCATAATATTTATC
Organism: Oryza sativa Japonica Group; assembly: GCF_034140825.1. Classification (NCBI taxonomy): domain Eukaryota; kingdom Viridiplantae; phylum Streptophyta; class Magnoliopsida; order Poales; family Poaceae; genus Oryza; species Oryza sativa. The sequence continues at coordinate 25,565,599 of NC_089039.1, forward strand.
CACCATCTGACACTGTCTAACAAATGAGTTATTATACACACTATATGAAAACTGACAGTTTTGCCATATGTTAATTACATATTATACCTTTTTGTATTTTCTTCATTTCCATTAACACGTTATTTTCATCTTTCCAACGTGTTAGGAAGATGTGCATTGTATTATTCATAATGAAACAAATATGTTGTGTTACCAGAAATTGGTTCTCTGCTTAGCTGTTTCATTGTTTGTACTTTGGAGTGGAGCTTCCTCACCAGATTCTCCACTTCCTTGAAATAACACAATGGAACGAGTGTTGACATCAATTAGAATCATGTCCATGTGTTTTCATGGTCTCCTTTTGAAGGCCCATGCTTAAACTGCTTTGCTATTTCTTGTATGTTTTTACTGTGTTATCCAGAAATGTCATAATAGTATTGTTTCTTCTTGTACAGCGTGAAAGAGGATGGAGGACTTTTAAGAGGCCAGGAGTTGATGCTTTTATAGAACACATGGGGAAATTTTATGAAGTTGTTGTGTATTCTGATCAGATGCCTATGGTAAGTTGATCTTAACTGTCTTTGAATGTTTTGTGTTTTAGGGTGTTATGCCATACTGATTTTCCATAATATAATTTTATATGTGCAGTATGTTGATCCTGTGCTTGAAAGGCTGGACACAAAGGGTTTCATCACAGGCAGGTTGTCAAGACCTGCAACTAAGTATCAAGATGGTAAACATTATCGGGTAAGGATACTGGGTGGATGATTGACTTATGGCTCTCAACAATGAAGTGCATTCCTTGATGATTGTCTAGAGAGCCCCACCTGAATAGTGTATCATACATTTTATATTTTTATTCATCATCCCATCTCCATTCTATCATCTTTTTTGCAGTTTATGTACTCCAAAATAAGCACGTAGAGTCTCCCGAAATCCCTAGTTAAAGTGAGGGACTCTGCCATCAAAGCATGTAAATGAGCATCAGCATAGCAGTATCATCTTAGCAATCTTTATATTGTAAATGAATACTAGTGTCTTGATTATAGAAAACCTTTCTATGTGTGGCGCATACTTGTTTGCTGCTTTAAATATTTCAGTCTTTGGGATATTGTTGCTGATGGTTGGTTCTGCACCCCATCCTTCCCCATTGCCTAATCATGTCAAATGTGCCTTCATCCTCTGCATGGCTCCTGAACTGCTGGTTCCTCACCTAACCAACATTATAGCTTATATTCAATATGCTATGTATAAAGATAATTATTCTGTTTCAGCACATGTACACCCTGTAGTCTTTTCTAAGAAAAATGTTACAACACATCTAACTAAGGCATGGTGTAGTGTCAACTTCCGTTTCGTACTGTTTGGTGCTTTACCTTTTAATATATTTTTTTTATCATGTTTTACCAGGATTTGTCAAAGTTGAATAGAAATCCTGCACAAGTTATTTACATCAGCAGCCACGCTCTTGAATCTTGCTTACAGCCAGAAAATTGTGTTCAAATCAAACCTTGGAAACTTGAAACTGATGACACCCAGCTGCTGGATCTGATCCCATTTCTAGAGTGTAAGTGTTCCTATCCTTCTCCTGTGATATACTAGCATGTTGTTTTAGGTTCTTCTTTTGTTGTACAATGGAATCAAGTGCTTAAATGTTGACAAAGCCAACATGTACTGCAGATGTTGCCATGGTGAGACCTTCTGATATTAGGACTGTGCTTGCTTCCTATCAAGGTCGTGATGTTGCTGCAGAGTTTATCGAGCGTTCAAAGGAACACCAGAGGTAAGATCATGTTTCTCTCCATGGTAACAGAAGATGCCTGTAACTGTGAATATATATGCATGACTTCTTTACGAGTAATTATGAAAGTAATATGCAGTATTCATTGTAGTTCACTAACTTACGGATGTACCTCATGTGTGGTACATGTTGTGGGGTGACAAGGCACATTTTTAGTCGACATTAAACATTCTTGGTAGAAATAAATTGTAACTAGTACAATAAATCTTATGATTCCCAGCTTCCACAAGGAAAATTTCCCTTCCATATGGTAAGGCTTAAAGAGTACTCCCTCCTTTTGGGATTATAAGTCGTTTCAAAGTCAAACTGCTCTAAGTTTGACCATGTTTGTAGAAAAAAGTCGTAACATATTCAACACAAGGCAAATATACTATATAAAAGTATAGTCAATGAAACTAATTTGGCGTTGTAAATATTACTCCTATATTTGACGGTCAAACTTAGAGTAGTTTGATTTTGACTACGACTTATAATCTGAAACGGAGATAGTATATATTACTTGTTGTGGTTGACTAACCTGGGCTTAGATTTAGTCCTGCCTTTACATAGCCTGATGTATAGTGTTTTCACGTTGTACCAGTAAAGGTTACACTCAAAGAACGAAAGTGGAATCATGCTATGGACATACTGACATTGAAAATTTGTTAGGAATTTTGTAAAACCTAAATTTAGTTGTAAAAGGGAGAAAATGGTGTTCCATGGACCATATGTACTGGTTGAGTCTAGGCATGACCACTATCAAATGTGCACCAATATTCTTTAGTTGGCTATTCTATCGTCTATTAATTGTCGTGACTTGCACATTTCTTGAAGTGTTATGGATTACTAGGATTCGGATGTACCTACATAGCTACATGTACATACATGTGGATGTGGTTTCGTATTTTCCGAAGTAATGCATGTATAAAAAAGGATCCCCAGTAATGCATAAGTAGCGAACCTTTGAGGACTTCTACAGCTTATTGGGATACTTGTTTGAAGCTACAACAATTTACTTAAAGAGATTAGAGTAGTTATTTGATACAAAACTTGTTTCTTGTAAATGACCATTATCTTGCCATCTTACAGGCGTATGCAAGAGCAAAAACAACATGGGCGTATATGGAGACAATAATGGACCTAATCTGCAGGAAGGATGAAGCTCCAATTGATTCATCTATCCTAGTTTTTTGCCTTTATTTTTTTTTTCGGAAGGACGTATTTAGCCTGTTCCAAGCACCTCAAGTCAAGTTGTTGACTGCGATGAAAAATTGAAATGATAACATGTAGTATTGTCAGATTAGGTTGCAAACATTTAGCTAAATATCAACGTTCAAACCACCATTTTGTAGTGCAAGGATGCAAGATTGACCATCTTAGATTGACCGCCTTTTTCTTCAAGAACATCGCTGAATATTTTCAGTGCTGTGCGTGCTACTACTAAATTAGTTGCATGCCAGTAGCTCTCAGCATGCGCTGAAATTTTGCTTTCTTGCATATTTGCTGATAATAGCATCTTCTGAGGTGTGAAAAAACAAAACGTATTCGGCTGGCAACAGCTGTTTCAGCCTGGATCTTTTTTTTTTTTGGTTGTAAATTAGTATATTGCATGATCTGCATGAATTCCTAAGCTGTATTTGTTTCAAAGAGAGTTATATCTTATATTTCGCGATACATATGTATTCCAATTGCAACATGTAGCATTTGTATTTGGAGGGAAGAAGCAACTCAGAGAAACGTTGGCTAGTTTTGTGAACCTCTCAAATTGCAACAATAGTTGTATGCAATACAAACTTTAGGATTAACAGTGAGTACTCTGCTTGTCTTATACTGCTTAAAATCGAAGCTTGCACGCACCAGCAACAGCATGTTGCGAGCGGACGAAGCAAGCCCTTGCAGATCCACGAGGCAGGTGGTCATCGTCGTCGTCGGCGAGCACCACCAACGACGACGAGGCTGCCGCTGCGTTACCATTCCTCTGTTTCAAACAACTGTGGTGGAAGAGGCAATAGAACTACGGGCTGTTTAAATTGATCCTATTTTCAATTATACTTTTTTTTGGGGTAAAGTTGTCAAAAGTGTCTATATTTAGTTTGTTGCTAAATTTTTAGTAAACACATAAGAAATTTTATCAAAATTTTGATAATATTGCTAACTTGCCAAAATTTTAGCAGTGCAAAAATTTAGTAAGGTTTATTTTGGTTATAATCTGAACAACCCCTATATCTCGATTGCCCATTGAATTTCAAGCCTAGCGAGACGTTGAGACCATCAAATTTCTTTTAATGTAATTTGGTTAATTTTGAACAAAACCGTTTAAGATGCACATCTCGAACTTGCTTGAGATACTCGAAATTTGTTGGGAACTCATCAGAGATAGACTGGAGCAGCGGACGGCTCAATCGGTGACTTTAGGGACACTGACATGTAGATCCATGATAAAAATATCTTACATATAGTTTTAAGGTGTGTTTGGTTGTTGGCCACACTTTAAAAAAAAAGTTAGGCAAGTTGTGACAGTTATACAAGTGTGGTGGATAAATTGTTAACCACAAAGTGTGGTAAAGTTAGCAATAAAATTAAGTTTATAGCGTGTGGGACGTGCTATTTGAAAAGTATGACAAACTATAACTGTGACAATGCACCAAACATATGACTAACAAATCATGTGCCAAAAGTGTGGTGCGACAAAACGTGGCGATTAACCAAACACCCCTTGATCCATGGACGACGAGGTCGCTTTTTTCTTGTTGGGCTGGGCTGGGATTCCCAAGAAGGTCTAGACTTCTGGGCCGTGGCTTGTTGGGCCGGAACGGTAGTTCGGGGCTCGAGGCTCGCAGCTCGAACCTTCCTGACACGGTAGCCTTCCGTCCTCCTCCCGCATCGACTCCGGCCGCTCCTCTCCTCCCCTCCCCTCCCCTCCCATGGCGGCGAACCAGCCGGCGGGCGAGGCCCTCGCGGCCAACATCTCCGCCATGTCCCGCCCGGAGATGTACGACCTCATGTCCCAGATGAAGGTGCGCCCCCGCTTCCCCCAACCCTATAGCCCCTCTGCCTCGCTACCTCTGTCTAGGTTTCGCTCGGATTTTTTTTCTCACCGATTTAGCGGTCTCTGGTGCGGCGCCGCCGCCGATGATGCTCGTGTGCAGGTCATGATCGACCACGACCAGGAGAGGGTGCGCCGGATGCTCGTCGACAACCCGGACGTCACCCGCGCTCTCTTCCGGGTGAGATTCCTCGCGTCCTGCGCTTTCAGTTGGTTTTCGTTTATTTATTATCTAGGAGAAAGGTGGATGGGTTGGTGCTTCTCGGGCGCGACCGCTCTCGAAATCTCGAGATTTGTAGGGTTTTGTGAAGTTTCATTCTGGTTATGAAGTGTAAGATTTCGTGTTTGGTTAGTATAGAAAAGAGTAGATTCGTTTCCATAACAAGAGAACCTAGCTCTAGTTTAGTAGTTGGAAATCTCTTAACCGATAAGGGAGAGACTTTTTGCTCATCCAGTTAGGCCAAATTCATGTTGATGTTGGCATCGAGAGATAATGATGGACTTTATGCAGCAAAAACTGTGTTGGCTGCTCTTTGCATGATGAGTTCAGTATTCTAATTAGCACATGGGATTCTAGTGTATTAATGTTGGTAACATGCTATGTTTCTCTTCTTAGTTTTATCATAATATGTTCACCAAGTCCCTGCTGTTTCGATGTGAAATAACCGGATGAAGAAGAATGTCTACTGCATAGTTCAGTATTTTTCTTTTGTTTAGCAAATCATCTGCATTTGAATCGACGGCTTCTTGTATAATATTTAACTATAGTTTCCCAGCAGCTTGTTTCATAACATCCCATTTTCTCATATACACGTTTGTGTTCCAGTTGATCAATATAAATTGTTTGGTGTGGTGTTAACAACCTATGTGTATGCTACATTCAACTGCATTCTCTTGCTCAATCAGTAAATTACAAATATGCATTCATGCAAAATATTTTCCTTATATGCCTTTCTTCTTGCAGGCGCAAGTAGTACTTGGAATGGTGAAAGCTCCTAAAACTGTATGTAACTTGAGTTATTCAAGTTTTCTTTACATTTAGCGTTTGAATTGCTAATAATAAACTGAAATTTATCATCATCATCAAGTTCTTGCTGTATCGCAGGCACAATCTTCAGACAAGGCCCAACCTGCAGCTGTGCAGGCAACACCATCTTCATCAGTTAAACCTACAGTTCAAGATCATTCTAGTTTTCCCCAACCTCAGTTACCTTCCAGTCAGCAGAACATACAACCTTCTGGCCCATTTTCATCTGGTCCGTCTAATCCGGCATCGTCTTTGGACCTCCCAGCTATGTCAGCAAATCCACAACAATCAGCACAAGCGAAAGGTTATCCTATCCATCAAATGCCTCCCACATCAACAACTCAGACATCCCAGCATCAAAGTGCTACCCTACCTCCTCATGTTTCATCACAGTATTCAAATATTCCATCACATATGCCAATAGTTCATAGTCAGCCACAGCAACCTTTGCAAAATCCTGGTATGTTTAACCAACAGTTACAACCACCATTGCCCCAGTTGCCTAGGCCTCCCAACATGCAGCCCTTCGTACACCAAATGCATCCGCAAGTACCCAGTTCATTTGGCTTGAGTCATACAAATGCTCCTCAACACATGTTGCAACAATCAATGTTTCATGTAAGATTCTGGACCAAATCTTAATTTCCTGATAACTTGAAGATATGATCTGCAAACTGACCACCAAAACATATTTGGAATTTCTCAGCCTGGTGGGAACCCACAAACTTCCTTCCTTACAGGTCAACCGCCATTGCCTAACCAGCCACCGCCATTGCCTAACCAGCCACCACCCCAGCTATACCAGGTACAGTTTCTTGTCTACTAATAGAAGATATGGTCAGTGTTAATATTTTGTTATCTTCCCTTGCGCATTAAAGTTGATGTGTTTGCTCAACATTTGCTATTCAAGGTTGGATGTATGAACTACATTGATGAAGAAAAATGTGTTGTTTATTTGTTATCATCAGATCACAAGAGTTTTAGCTCTTGAAGTATCATGCAGATATAAGTATTGTGTCCAATGTTTAGTACCTACTGCTATGATGGTGTGGTTATTTGATGACTGACAGTGGGATCTTTTATCTATGGAGCACTGACCTGTGATCTACACTACTCTTTAGTTATATGAATGATATTTCTTATCTTTCATCCTATAAAGATGTACTGTTTGCATACAAGAGGCCTATATAAAATGTTTGGTAACATTATCATCTACATCTGCTACTTGGACAGCTTTACTGTTGCACTCTTGATGTGATGTGATCATCATATGCTTAGGGGTAAAATAACTCGTGCAATCTTTGTGTTTTAACAGGGTAGTTCACATGCTGCCTCACACTACAATTCTCAAAGTATGCAAATGGATAGATCAACTCCATGGGGGCGTGGTAACGCAGAAGCCTCTTCAGCTGGCACCCATTTCCCTGGGCATTTGCCTGGCTTGCCCGGACAGATGACCCAAGGAATTGGTGGTATCCATTCGGCTCGCCCTGAAGCACCTGTAAGTGCCTGTTGTTAACTATTGGAGTTGTCTATGTTGTGTTTTCTCCCTTTCCCATAGAATGAACTATTCACATGTTTGTCTTTCAATCAGTTGACGCCTGAGATGGAAAAGATGCTTGTACAGCAAGTCTTGAGTATGTCACCTGACCAGATCAACATGCTGCCTCCAGAACAACGACAGCAAGTGCTTCAGTTACGTGATATGCTACGGCAATGACACATCAGCTGCTTATGAGTAGAAGAATTCCATTCCAACAGAGCCCTTCGGATCAGATCTGTTGTCCATGCTCAGCTTATGCTTTGACACCCCTTCTGAGCAGCCACCGTTCAGCTGATTGACATCTCGACTAGTTTGCAGCTTACCTTGAAATGTTGTTGTACAATGCCAGTCTGTCATTAGTTACGGTAGATGTTTGAACATGCATTATGATTCATGACTGACAAAGTGACAAGGGAACATCATGCTTTTGCTACTTATCCTACCGCAATTTCATAAGCCATATGTTCAATTGATGATTGAATTACTGTGTATTTCTATTTATGTGAGTTAATTATATAGACCTCTCTTTTTTTTTATCTCGTTTGTCAACTATTGTGAATCTGTGGTGTAATTGACTCTTTATTTTCATTGCAATTGTAGCAAGTCATTAGTACTTCTTTTTTTGCTACGTTATCGGCTTATCGCTTATTTCTGCCATGAAAACCCCAGCATTTTTGCAACATGTGCTTCACATGGTACTTATTTTCTACCTAAAAACGCAACGCAAGCACCACTTTTATATGTATCCACTATCCACTTTGCATTGTTTCCGAATTTTATATGTACACTCATATTGCTTCACAAACTTAGACGCATCCATTCATCAACGATTGCTTCATCATACTTTAAACTAATTCGCCCCATACACTAAAATATTCACTGATAATATTTTCAAGATATTATCAATATCAAGATATGGTAACCTAGTCTTCCACTATGGCAACTTCGTAAATTTCAAAATATATCAGTGTAGCCTTTCAGAGATATTTATAGAGATAAGGTGACCTGCGTTTTCAGAGATAGTTGTACATGTGCTGTGAGCATCTACGTTTTAACGTATTTCTTAAAGTAAGGGCCCCTTTGAATCGTAGGATTGAAAAAACAGAGGAATATTAAAAACACAGGATTCTAATAGGAATGCAAGTGTAAAACAGAGAATTGCAAAACACAGAAAAAACACAGGAATAGCCGTTTGATTAGACCGTAGGAAAAATACAGGAATCAGATGAGAGAGATAGACTCAAGGAAAGTTTTCCAAGAGGTTAGAGTGGATGCTAACTTTCCTACGTTTTTCTCTAGAATCGTAGGAATAGGAAAGTTTCCTATGTTTTTCCTTTTCTCATTCCTACGAATCAAAGACATGAATAGTGTAGGATTTTAATTCCTTTATTTTTCCTCCATTATTCCTCCAATTCAAAGGAGGCCTAGTATTTGTGGATAAACCCTTCGTTTAGGACAAGTAATATGATGCTTAATGTATTGCCCTTAAAACGGCCATGTAAGATTGGATGATAAGGTGGAAGTAATAATTAAGGAAAGAGAAGGTGAGCCACCCCTCATACAAGAGGCAACCTCCACACAAACCCCAAGAAAAAGGAGATGAAAGAAAGAGGGGATTGGACAAACAAATAAAATAAAATTATTTGGGTTAAAATGATAGAGGTGGTGTAGATGTGGTGTATTATATATATCACATTTTATCTTACATGGATAAAATTAGATGTGACAACTACCCATTCTATAAAACTTGCCCTTAATGTTTTTTCCATGGGAATATTCTTCTGACAAGTGACTCCCACCCTCGACCCTTCCGTCAGCGGGAAATTTAACTATTTGCCACTCTTGTGACATGGCAATTAACGATTTGCCACACCCTGTCAATGACATGTGGGCCCTCATGTGTCTATGACATGTGGGCCTAGTGGCAAATTATTAAGCAACATCCGTAAGAGTGGCAAATAGTTAAAAGCCCCTCCGTCAGCCGTCACGGAGCCAGTCTAAACAAGGAGGCTACGATCTCAATTCTCAAGAAATTTCCACGGGGAAAACGACGCCTAATCACCGTGTTTTGTTTCGTCTCGTAATCCTCCTTTGGCTTCTTCCTCGGTTCCTCCTACTCCTCCATCCTGTACACAGGAGAGAGGAGCAGGAGCCCTCCTGGCCAATCAGCTCTCGGCTCTCCCCCTCTTCTTCCTTCCAAGCAACAAAATCCTACGCGGAAAAACCATCCAAGAACCACATTCCCGTCGTCAAAAACAGCCCGAATTGTAGGGGAAAGTAGCCCCGAGAAGCGACGATCTTGGAGGGAAATCTGGTGTGGAGTTCGGATCGTTCAATCCGCGGATGGAAGGAGGAGGAGGAGGAGGGCAGGAGTTGTCGACGGACAACGTGAAGGGGATCGTCCTGGCGCTCCTCTCCAGCGGCTTCATCGGCGCCAGCTTCATCATCAAGAAGAAGGGCCTCCGCCGCGCCGCCGTCGCCTCCGGCATCCGCGCAGGTCGCCTCCCCAATCCCGATTTCCTGTTCTTTTTTCCTTTTCGTTTTCTGAAGCTTACTTTTCTTGGTTGGTTTTGTGCAGGGGTTGGTGGGTACTCGTACCTCCTGGAGCCTCTATGGTGGGTTGGCATGATCACCAGTAAGGTTTTTCTTTTTCTTTCTTCGATTTCAGTAGAGCAGATGAAGAGCAATGTTTATTGAGTAGTGGGTGATTCTGAACTAAGTTCTCTCCTTTCAGTGATTGTGGGAGAAGTTGCCAATTTCGTCGCATACGCCTTCGCTCCCGCGGTTCTTGTTACTCCTCTTGGAGCACTGAGCATAATTGTTAGGTGAAGTACTACATACATACAGCAAGCTGTAATTTGTTTTTGCAATTGTGTATTGGAAAGTGTGATACTGAGAGTAGTGTGTGTATTTGGCGGTGTCTTCGCTTTCAGTGCAGTGCTGGCACATTTTATCCTGAATGAGAGGTTACACGCGCTTGGTGTTCTTGGTTGTGTTATGTGCATCGCGGGATCAGTGGTGATTGTTATTCATGCTCCTCAGGAGCAAGAGATTACTTCAGTTAGAGAAATCTGGAACATGGCGATACAGCCTGGTGAGAATTATCGTTTTATCATGGGTGTGATTCTGTTTGTAAGCAAAGTATTAATTCCCGGTACCCTTAAAAAACGATTTGTTCTTGATATAAGGAAGTGATATCTGTTAATTGAGATGTTTCCATCATCCTTTGCAGCTTTCTTGCTATATGTTGCTTCAGTTATAGTGGTGGTCTTCGTGCTAGTGTTCCATTTCTCCCCTCTATATGGGCAGTCAAATGTGTTGATCTACACTGCCATTTGCTCTTTGATGGGTTCTCTTTCGGTAATGTCACTTATACCATCAATTGCAGTATTCTTGGTTGTTTTATGTTTTGAATGACTTTACTCTCCCTAATGGTCTGCTAATGTTTGTCCATATATTCAGGTAATGAGTGTTAAAGCTCTTGGTACATCCTTAAAGTTGACGTTTGAGGGGACAAATCAGTTGGTATATCCAGAGACTTGGTTCTTTGTGCTTATAGTGGCCACTTGTGTGCTAACACAGATGAATTACTTGAACAAGGTCTGTTTGTTAATGCCCTTAGGGCACTGATACCATAGGTTTGTGATATTTATATGTTCTTTGTCAAAGTACTCCAGCTAGTCAGGGATTGATTAATAAAGCGCCAAATTTGAATATAAAGAATTATTGCTATATCATATACTATGTCAAAAGCAGTATTATGTCACTCTTATCAACAACTGAACAATAGAATGCTTTTCACAAATTTGTGGAGATATGTTTTGTTGGTATCATGTAAACCTATTTAGATTAGTCTTACTTCACCATTCCATTCTAGCTACTGGTTCTATTGTTGTTATCAATTCTATGACTTCTGCTTTGCATTATCTGGATAACCAGTTAGAGGCAAAATTCCCCTGGCGTTGCATTGATAACACTTGTGTCAGTGTCTAAAATTGTAAAATTCGTATCTTCAACATCATTCTTTCGTCATGCAGAGTATTATGGTAGAAAGGTTTTATTGTATTAGCAGCATTCACATACTTACAGTGTAACAGAATAACTGTACTTTTTCTCGCCAGGCACTTGATACATTTAATACTGCAATTGTATCTCCAATCTATTATGTAATGTTCACAACACTAACAATACTTGCAAGCGTCATAATGTTCAAGGTAATATAAGTTCTTTTGTTTCCTTGTACTGCAGCCATTCATTTGGTAGATGATTTGAATGCCCAAGTTATTTTCTGAAAGAAACTGAATATCCTTGATTTCTAGTTAGCTTCATCTCTTGCTGGGACCCTTTTCAAAAGCTTCCTATCACTGCCTTTGTTTCTTATGTACACTTCAACTATGTACTAAAGCTACTGGCACTACACCTTATTACAGCATTCATGTTACTTCAAATTAAAAACCATACCCACACCATTTTAGTATCTGCTAGGAGCGCCATGAATCCCCTTGAGATGAAAAGGTTAGAAAAAAAGGATTTGGACCCATGTAGGAGTAAATGTTTTCACCGTAACTCCAGTTTTTTTTTCGCTTCAACCAACTGGGCCTATGTACATCGGAAAATATTGATGGAACATATCTTTGATGGATTGAACAGAATACTTTATCTTCTTGTGTTAGTTGGCAAGTATAAAATTTGTCTCAGCTTATACCTGAAGCTCACTGGAGTAAAACGAAATCATACTATCTTCACTAATTTTCCATCAACTTCGAGATTTAAGGGTTGACATTATGAGCTAACCCAATTTCCCACTCTACTCTAATAATTGGTGCAGGATTGGTCTGGTCAAAGCCTTGGAAGCATTACTTCTGAAATCTGTGGTCTGATTGTTGTGTTGTCTGGTACCATTTTGTTACATGTGACGAAGGATTATGAAAGGATTCCGCAATCAAGAAGTTTGTAACCCTAACAATCCCTTTCTACATGGCATCAGACATTCAGTCTCCTTTCAGTAATGCCTATAATCACATAAATTTTCTCACGATGTAGGTATATACGCACCATTGTCTCCCTCCTTGACAGCAAGATTAAACGGAGACTTACTGAAGCACGTCGAGGATGATAGGAACCCCGATGAAGAAAAAGCCTTGAGAAGGCAAGAGATGTACTAGCTCCAGTCTCCTGAAGCTCAAAAAAGGATGAACAACTCCGATTGAGCTAACTAGTGACATCAGTGATTGCTATGGTGTGTTGGTCTGTACATAATCAGGCATCTGCAGGAATTGGTCCAAAGGATTGAAGGTGACTGCCTGCCTGTAAATCTTTGAGGTGGTTTTGGGAGGCTGCAGGTTACTTCCACAGATAGAATTGAAGTTTGGGTGCACAGATTCTTCTCATTTCTCTTCTTTTTCTTCTATCTCTTCTGGTGACGTATCCCCAGTTTTGTCCACGGCATTTCTTTCTTGCCCCTTGTGTAGATTTGAGAGTGAGCTATGGAGATTGTATTGCAACTGTGAATGCTGTACATTATTAGTATTATTGTGAACTGCCGCTCCTGATTCTAATTTGTTCTTTCTTCTCCTGTAAAAGTTTACCAGTACTATGTACTCTTATAGCTCCTGTTTTAAAAAAAAAAACTCTTATACCTAACGACTAACTGATTCAATGATAATAGTTGTATAATGTTAAACTTTTTAGAGGATAGCAATGTACTTAGAGCACTCCTTCCGTTTCAAATTATTGTCCTTGTAGTTTTATCCAAAGTCAAATACTTATATCTTTGACCATCAATTTACAGAAATTCATATATTGGCAGTCAAAGATAGAAGTGTTTGACTTATGACAAAACTAGAACAACAAATAAATTTGAAACTGAGGGGGCAGATAAATTCAGAATTTGCAATAAATTTGAAACTGAGGGGGCAGATGAATTCAGAATTTGCAGTTGCTTAGTTGTAGAGAGTAAAGTTTACAAATAATTTGAAACTGAGGGGAGTATATAGGTGAATTCAGAAGTAACAGTATCGTTGGTCACGTTAGATTTGGGCCGGTTCAGTGAGGCCCATAGGCTTTACAGATGCTAGTTAAATGGGCCAGGCCAGGTCCACTTGCAGAGGAGGCTTCCCCTTCCACAGCTCCCTTCTCCTTGGCTCTCCTCCTCCTCTGTCGCCGAGTGCGCCGCCGCCTCGCTCTCTCGCCGCCGCCGCGTCCTACCGGCCTCCCACCGCGCCGACTGCGCCGCCTCCACGGAGATCACCCGCCTCCCTCTCACACCTCCTCCTGCTCCTGCGCCGTTGGTACCCGCCCGTCCGTGTCCTCCTCCTCTCTCGGATAAAGGTAAATCATCGATCCCCTCCGCTCTTAAGGTTTGGGTTCCATCCGTATTTCGCGCGCTCGGAATCGCGGCAGTAGCTAATCGTTTGGTTTCCATTAGATTGGAGATTCAAAGATGTGTGTTGTTCGTTTTCCTTTGCTATAGCGGTGTTTCGATTAGATTTTTTTTTTTTTAAGATTTAGTGGTAGCGTGGAAGTTATTTGTCGAAATAGCTGTGACATAGATAGTACTTCCCTCTTGCGTCGTCTACTTAGCCATACCTGTACACGAATGAAGAAGAATTTGTTTGAGAAAAAAAGTTTCAGCTTCAATGTCTCATGATATGGATTTTGTATAACTAAACTTGTGATGCATATGCTGCTACATTAGCTGGACATTATCTTCACTGCCTTGTGGAAATCTTACTACCCTTGTAGTTCTAGATCAAGTGGACTATGTGAACTGAATTGGCTGTTCATTAGTTTTGGACCATGAGTCATGTCTCGTGAAGTATTGTGCGTAGAAGTTTTTGGAGTTCAATTTTAAATCTTCTGGTTGTGTATGATCTGCACTGGGCTGAATAATACGCTATTCGAGCACTACTGTTGTTGCTATTGCTATGTGCCCTGTTCAGCACGTGAGCAGGGTCAAGCTAGACAATCCTGCCTTGGATTATATTTCAGTTCCATTTCTGGTTCTTACCATAGCTTGTAAGATCCCGTCGGACACCTAAAATCAGAAGGCTTTCGGTTTTTTACTAAGCTTACTGTATTCAGCAAGATTTGTGCCATTATGATGTAGCTACTGGAAACACCATGGGTCTGAGATTATTCACATTAGCTGAATCTGGCCTATTTTCTTCAAAGTAGTCCGAACTGTGTTGGTTTCCTTTGATCCTTTTATGTACTTTTTCCCCAGGGTAAAACATACTGCTAAGTCTTGAATCTGTAGTTCCACAAGAGATCATATAATTAAGTGAGAAATGTTGGCTGTCTGTGTGTCTTGAATCTGTAGTTCCACAAGAGGTCATATAATTAAATGATCCACATAATTTGAAATTTTATCATGTAGTTCTTGTATGTGATTTTGATCTCTCTGACTTTTGCTCTATGTTTGTTGCTCTTTTTGTTGTGACTACTTTGGTTGGTTAAATATTCCCTACTGATGTTTATGTTTATCCAATTTTCAGTTTCTTTCTTTGGCTTCATAACCACTAGATGGGAAAGGCAAAGCGTGCATCGATTTTTATCAGGCTTGTTTCAGCAGCTGGAACTGGATTTTTCTATGTCAAGCGCAAGAACCCTCGGAGGATCACAGAGAAGCTTGAATTTAGGAAGTATGATCCACGTGTAAACAAGCATGTTCTGTTTACAGAAGCAAAGATGAAATGAGATATGGTAGGCTTATTTATCCCTTCTCCACAATTCGCGAAGCTGAATAACTAGCAAATTTCTGGTGTCAGAAACCTCTGTACTGTTAAGAATGCTACTATTACCCTGTTTTAGATTCCAGCGTTTCATGTAGACGATTCTAATGAGTATGACTTTGATCTTGATTAGCACTGGAATACTATTGTATACCATGTTAGTTATCTTTCTGGAATGAGCTGCAAGCCTGCAAACCAAATGTTTTATTTTTTTAAAAGAAAATTGTTTCCGTTCTAATTGTGTGGTTTCTGAGGTGAATTTGTTTTTTCCGAATCCCAAATTCTCGTGCATATACAGAAGCCTAATTGAAATAAGGCGAAATGATTGTTTAATACAATTCATAACTTCATATCACAGCATCAGAAACAAATACAGTAACATCTAGTAGAGCTATTGCCAGCACAAACTGGGTGCAAGTGCAAACTAATCAATGGTTTAATTTACATCGCATTGACACAGCTTGCTCAAATCAAGGCTTGCAATCCTGAGAGCAAGTGAAAGAATCGAAGAACACACTTAGATCATGATCATGATCCATCATTCCATCCCAATTTCACAAGAACACATACCTACATTCCTCTTAGCCAGGGGCGGATCCAACGTGGGTGCAGGGGGGACTAGAGTCCCACCCACGAGACCCATGGATACCCCGGAGCACCCTCTTCAATTTTCTCACCATGAATGATAAACTAAATGTCTCTAGATGGCTGGAGGTTGAAAAACTGTGTAATTGCCCAGCTAGAGGCTAGAAGCCTAGAACTACTTGCTCTGCTCGATGCTCTCATGAATACTCTGGTTTGAGGAAGAAGCCGAGCTGCTGAAGCAGGCCGCCGCTGCCGCGGCGCAGGCTATCCTGGGATTTCTCGGTGCTGACGATGTACTGCGTCTCGAAGAGACCGAGCTGCATCATGTCCGTGGCGGCGATGTCGTCGCGGATCGGCCGCGCCGCCCTCGCCATCGCCTCCAGCGCCTCCCGCGCCGCCCTCCTCTCGAGCTCTCGCCGGAGCCTCTGCTTCTCCTTGGCTATGGCGATCAGCTGGCTCGTCTGTGTGGCTGGAGGTGATGCCGCCGCCGCCACCAATGGCGTCGTCGCCGTCGCCGCGGCTTCGGTGGGAAGACATGTCGTGTCCGGTTTCTTGCTGCTCTCACCGTCGTCGCCGTCGTCGTCGTCGTCGTCGCCGGAGTAGTTTCCCAGTGAGGGTTCATCGCTGCTCGGACTGATGCTCGATTTAGTGGCTTCCGGGAAGTTCTCGATTGCGACCGGGGAGGCTTCGCCGGAGATGTCGACGAGCTCGTCGTCGTCGTCGTTCTTGGCGAGCGGTGAGGACTGAGCCTTGTTCACCACTAGAGGAGAGATGGCGCCGCCGCGGGGGATGTCGATGTCGATGTCCAGTGCCGCGCCATGATCGTCGGCGATCTCGCCCTCCTCCCGCTCGCAGAGCGACGGCGACGCGTCCATCGCCGGCGCGATCTCGCCGTCTTTGGCCTGGCATTGCGGCGGCGCGCCCGCTGCGGCCTCGATCTTGCGCGGTTCGGACTCCGCCTCGTGCGGCCGCCGGCGAGGAATCTTCCTCGCTCGATCGAACACCTCGCGATCGCTGCTCCGGCGGCGGCGGCGATCCCTCTCTCGATCGAGCTCCTCGCAATGGCTGCGGCGGCTGCGGCTGCGGCGGCGATCCCTCTCTCGATCGAGCTCCTCGCGGTCGCTCCTGCCGCCATGGCGGCGATCCCTCCCTCGATCGAACACCTCGCGATCGCGATCGCTCCTGCCGCCATGGCGGCGATCCCTCCCTCGATCGAACACCTCGCGATCGCTCCTGCCGCCATGGCGACGATCCCTCGCTCGATCGAGCTCCTCGCGATTGCTCCTACCACGGCGAGGAGGCGACCGGACTCGTCGTGGGGAGCGCTTCGCCACCGCCGACGCCGACGCCGCCGCGCTGCCATTGACGTCCTCGCTCGCCACGGCCACCAACGCCTCCGCCTTGCCGAGGAGGCCACGCACCGCGTCAATCTCCTCCTGTAACCGCCGCTTCATGTCTCGCCGGCAGGGCACCACCGCGGCCGCCGGAGAAGCCTCCATGGAGCCTGACATGGCTACCGCCGCCATCGCCGCCGCCGCCGCCATTGGAGCTTCGACTTCCGGTGGAAACGAGGGCACGAGGCGCAGGTTGAATCCACCGCCGAGCATGCTACGTTGCTACGTCTTCCATGCGTGGTTGCTATTAACGGACGCCCGTCGGAGTCCGAGTTTGAGTTTGAGCGGGAAAAGCTTGACATGTCCGAGAACGATACGGATTCGGATTCTGATTGTTCGTCGGATTCTACAGGCAAATCGAATGCCGAATAAATGGGAGAAAAATAAAAAAAATAAACAAAGATACAGATACGGATTATGCTTGTTCGTCTAATTTTGCAGGCATATAAACTGTGCCAAAATAAATGGTAGAAAAATCAACAAAGAAGCAATTCCTGAACGTTTTCAGTTTCAGAATCGCCATTGTATTACAGAAGCATATGAACCTTCGTATGATGTAGAAGAGGAATGCATTTTTGAGTGGGATCAGAATCTGCAGCCGTTATTAATAAACAGTAGGAGAGGAACGTTTGATTGTAAAACAATCGTAAACAGAAGATCGGTGCAGCTTTCGTCAGTCACCAAAAAGCTTCTACATCTCGGAAATCAAAAATCATTTTTGGGCACCATAGAAACGAAATCTCGGAAATTGCCGAAATTTCGGTTGACAGGATATTGTAATGGGTATCGAAATTCCCGAAATTGCAGAAATTTCATTATGGAATGTTGAACATGTCATGAATCATATGAAACGGGATCATCAGTTTGAACGCTGAATCTACTTGCATTGCTCCAATTCTGCAGGCAAAGCCTAGAGCCTGGATCATAGTCCCAGAGCCCAGAGGCCATCTGGCGATGCAGCTTCTTCCTCCTCCCATTCACCCAGTTGTTGTGTATGATCACACACCCAAGCTCCCTGCAAGCTGAGCTCACACCATGCTTCTTCTCCCAGAGGCCACCGTAAGCTCCATTGGGGAACATGTCCCGGCTCAAGAACACGATGGTGAGGTTCGTGCTGGGCTCCAGGCATCTGTCGTCGCCAATGCGGTTCGCGCCATCTTTCCCGCACAAGATGTCGTAGAAACTCGGTTGCTCGGATAGCCCTGAATTTGTTGCATGTTTTACTATCATCTCCATTGCGGTGATGGTGGCGTCGTCTGATCGCGCGTAGTAGAAACCTGAATTCAGCCGGCGTGGCATGTTTATGGGTCCTGTAAAAAATGAGAAAGAGTTCTGATTATGTTACGAGCAAGGAGTACATTATCAGGAAAATCTAACAAATGGGAGACTAAATTGAACAGTAGAGAAATTTGTATAATTTACCAGTTTGATTGAATTCATCTGATTGTGCTGCAAATGTGCCGGGGCCAAGAGAGTGCAGGAACGACACTGGATTATGGAACCAATACACATCGACATCACTCAATAGTACATTGTATCCCAGTCTTAAAATCTTCAGAACAATCCTTGATTTGACTTTGGTCACTTGCTGAAAACACTGGGTTCCAAAGTGGCAGTCATCAAAGCTGACATTATTTGGTGATAATGTATCTCTGGAAACCGGCATACCCTATATTTGGGAACTAAACATTTGAGTATGATATGGATGTTTACATATCAGACATGAATAGCATGTGATAGGTCTTTTACCTGCAAAACAGAAAACTCATATGTCTCCTGATCTAGAGCACAGACTACAAAATTCGTAACCCGGAGACGGCGCAAGCGGCACACCCAGCTCATAAGCATGTCCCTGTAACTTGCACCAGCCACAGCAAGAACAACGGACCTGTTCTTGTCAGCAACAAGTTCAAGGAGCATTTCTAAAGAATGTGGCAAATTAACTGCTGATGAGTAGCTGATCTCCTTTTCACACAGGCTACCTCCCTCTGGATGTACATTTTGTTCTTTGTTTATGACAGAATTTGACAAGTTTGGCCCTTCATTTTTACTAAACATATAATCTTCAAACTGCTTCACCACTTTATACACCATGGGGGAGTTTCTTCTTGGCAATTCATAGCAATACGATCCATAAAGTGCAGCTAGATGTCGATTGACATCATACTCCCAGGATCCATCAGGGTTACTAACATTTCTGCTAGTGCTCGTGCTGCGCTTTTCGCTGAAATTTTCAGGATATAATCCAAGAACAAGATTGCTTGCATCAAACACAAGTCTAGTTTCAGATGAGAGAACCTCATGAATCAGCCACCAATTGTGTACTCCTCTTCCATTCAGAAAAGAAGGCATTACTCCTGCAACCATACGAGTGCTTGGATTGTTCCATGCCACAATGAGCCCCCTGTCACTGCCATGTCCTGCCCACTTGTCAGACTGATTCTCCTGCAACTAATGGATGAAATGGAAGAACATCTGCTCAGCAACTAGATTAAATGAGAATTTATGAATCTATCTGAATCTGTGATTGATCGCCATGGTTACACGTAAAGATACCTTCTTGAAGCTGACTTGTTTGCCATGTTCATCCGCCCATTGCGTCCCATTGTCAACGAGATGATAGGGGAAAGCAGAAATGTTGCGTGACGCTGAAAAAACGAGCCAATCGAGATCGCTTCTGCTGAAATGTTTCAGCAATGTGATGGTTTCCGGGAGCAGGATGATCTCGGCGTCGACGAGAACGCAGATGTCGGAATCAGCAGCTTGAGCTCTTGCAACAATGGAGTGGAAGAATGGTGTCCCGGTGAACCTGAACCAAGAAACGGAATGACACTAAGTTCGAGACAACGATTCTCTGTACGGTTCAGAGATCGTTGAATGCTTACGAGATATCTATGGCGGCGTCGACGGTGACACGGCCGCCGAGCCTCCCGGCGAGCGCGTGAGCCGACGGGTGGGCGGCGAGGAGCACGACGCTGACGTTCCCCGGAAGCGCCAGCCAGGACCGCACCGCCAGCTCCTGCCGCGCCGGCGAGCTGTCGGGCGGAGGCAGCGGCGCCGAGAAGATGGCGACTCGCGGGCCCGCCGCGCCGCCTGGCAGGTCCGGCCGGCGGCGATCGCCTTCCTCGCGGCGGTCGCCACCGGAGAGCACGGCTGCGGCGGTGACGAAGGCGAGGAGTAGCGCGAGGCCGCCCGCGAGTGGCAACGCGAGCTCGTCGGCGACGCCGTTCCCTCCGGCGCGGCGGCGGCGTGGGTGAGCGCCGTGGCGCGAAGCGACAAGCATTTTAGGCGCGCACCGCGGGACGCGGCGCGGCGCGGCGTGGCGAGACGACGGTGGTGGGGGCTGCGTGGTGGGGCCGACCTGTCATTGGGAGGGGAGATGGTGGCAGCAATGACTCGCGTGTCGCGTCGAACGGAAGGCAAAGGTTTGCCTCAAAAGCTCCCGTGGAGGTTGACGTGGTGGAATGCAAGCAACCTACTTTGACTGGCAGGTAGGGTCATCGTTATCGGGACCCTCTGCTGCAGTGTCGTGCAGGAAGGTACTTCCCCACTATCAAAATAAATAGATAAATCTAGTCTAAAATACGATACATCGTATTACTATGAATCTGAACATCTTTATATCACATTATGCTTTGTTTATTTTGGAATATATAGAGTAGGCTTGTGCATTTTGGGCGACGAATCATGATCTTGATCGGTGATAGGATTAGGCTGAGTTCTTTTTTTCACTTTGACAACTCAATTTTCTCATTTTTCGCATGCACTCTTTTCGAATTACTAATGGTATATTTTTGCGAAAAAAATATGAAAGCTATAAACTAATACTTACTCCGTTTCAGGTTATAAAACTTTCTAGCATTGCAACCTGAAACGGAGGTAGTACTTAATTATATTAATCCATCTTTTCAATTATCTTTAACTAATACTTAATTAATTATACATTAATAAATCATCACGTTTTTCGTGGAGGAAATTGTTCATACAACTGCGCCGAAAGCCTAGAAGGCCAACTTAACCCAGCAAAAATCTGTGCCAGGAGGCCCAGGCCTGTTTTGCACAATTTGGCGTCTTGGGCAGTACAAATGCCTGCATTTGTAGGAGAATTAAACCGTATAATATATTTTTTAAAAAAAAATGATGTTTGGAATATTGCTTTAAGCCATAAAAAAAATCATGCCAGAATGTAGAATTTTAAAATATTTTTAAAAATAGCAATCAAAATTTAGCAGGAGATTTGGAAAAAACCTTTTTTAGAGTACAACAGCGTATACTTAGAGACACACGGTAAAAAATACAACACTTGCTTAGAACGCGCGCACCCGCCTGTAAAGACATAGGAGTGGAGTACATGCATACCCTACTCCAAGTACCTCTCAAAGCGTGTGTTTGGTTCTGGGACTAGGTGGGATGGGATGAAACCATCCCTGATTTGAGGATTGGGATGATTCCATTCGGGTGTTTGGTTTGTAGAATAGGACGATCCCAGTATTTTGTTTGGTTCAAGGAACGAGGGAGGGATGGGATGAGCGCCGTTTGCAACCACCGACAACGCCGTTTACAACAACCATGGCCGACGCCGCCTCTGCCCTCACCTCCGGACGTGGTCGCTGCCGGCCTCCTTGATGGCGTCGATGAGCGGCTGCGGGGGGCTCGGCGACGGCGGCGGTAGACGGCTCGGGCGACAGCGGCGGCGGCGGGCTCGGGCGACGTCGGCGGCGGTGGGCTCGACGACGACGTCAGCGGCGATGGTGTCGGCCTTCGCAGAGCAGCCGCGGCTCGGCGACGACGACGGCAGCGAGGTCCGCGTGGGAGAGACAGAGGGAGAGGCCGGTGGAGAGGAGGGCGAGCACGACCACCATTGCGGTCGGGCGGGAGGAGAAGCGCGACGACGCACGGTCGGCCTTCGCGCAGAGCAGCCGTGGCTCGGCGACGACGACGGCGGCGAGGTCCGCGCGGGAGAGGGAGAGGGAGAGGCCGGTGGAGAGGAGGGCGAGCACGGCCACCATCGCGGTCGGGCGGGCGGAGAAGCGCGATGACGCACGGTCAGCCCGCCGCCGAGTTCCCCGCCTCCGGATCCGTCGCCACAACCTTCCCCATCGCCGGATCCGCCGCCGCCGCCCTCCACACCACCGGATCTGCTGCCGCCGCCCTCCCCACCACTGGATCCGCCGCCACCGAGCCCCCCGCCGCCGCCGTCGTCGAGCCCGCCGCCGCCGCCGTCGTCGAGCCCACCGCCGCCACCGTCGCCCGAGCCATCTACCGCCGCCGTCGTCGAGCCCCCCACCGCCGCCGTTGCCGAGCCCGCCGCCGTCTCCCGAGGAAGAGCGCGCGAGCAAAGCGGCGGTTTCACGCCGTCGCTCGTCCTAGGTGGGACGAGTTCGTCCGCTAGTTTTGGCCGGACCGATTGGTCCCGGATCTGAGAGGAATATTCCTCTGTAGGGACCAACCCATCCTACTCACCCCTGAACCAAACACCCCTAAAAATGGGTTCATCCCATCCCATTCCATCCCATCCCAGCAACCAAACACTACTAAAAAGATTGGGTCGTCATATTCTAAGATTAATGAAATCACCACAGGTTACTCGCTTTCTATAGATATCTATCTATAGATACATAACTCATTACTGAAAATAATTAACCATCAATACCAACACTCATATCAATTTTAAAATTTATAAATCGAAAGTGTTCCTTTCTCCTGTAAATGGAGATGAAAATTAAGTGTATTACGCAGAACGAAGGTACAAACGTATAATTAATTGAGTTTTAATTATTATAAGCTTAAAAACTAGATTAATATGATATTTTAACTCTCCCTCCACGCTGCCACTGCCGCTCGAAAGCTAACATAGAGCAACTTCCGTAGTAAAAGTTTTCACACAAAAGAAACAATTTAAAAGTTCGAAAATGCATGCTACCAGTACACAGAATTTCAACTCTTAGTGACCCTTTGAATCAAAAGAATTTATATAGGAATTTCATAGGATTACAATCCTATAGAAAATTTTCCTATTTGGTCCTTTAATTAAAAAGGTTGAAGCTTTTCAAATCCTATGAAATTCCTATAGAATGACACATAGCATGTGGATTTTGAAGAAAATTTGGCAAGAGCTTTAACCTCTTGGAAAATTTCCTTTGAGTATATCTCTCTCATTCGATTCCTGCGTTTTCCTGTGCTTCAATCAAACGACAATTCCTGTGTTTTTCCTGTATTTTGCAATCATCTGTTTTAAACTTCGATTCATATCAGAATTCTATGTTTTTCCTATTTCTCTAAATTTTTTTCGACCCTACGATTCAAAGGCCCTTAGGCCTTGTTTAGTTCCCAATTTTTTTTCCTAAGAACATCACATCTTTTGGACACATGCATAGAGTATTAAATATAGATAAAAAAACTAATTGTGCAGATTGCATGAAAATTGCGAGACGAATCTTTAGAGCCTAATTAGTCCATGATTAGCCATAAGTGATACAGTAACCCACATATATTAATGACGAATTAATTAGGCTTAATAAATTTATCTCGTGATTTCCAGGCACGTTATGAAATTACTCCCTCCGTCCCAAAATAAGTGCAATTTTACACTATTCACATTCAACATTTAACCGTTCGTCTTATTTGAAAAAAAATTATGATTAGTATTTTTATTGCTATTAGATGATAAAACATGAATAGTACTTTATGTGTGACTAAATATTTTTAATTTTTTCACAGATTTTTCAAATAAGACAGACGATCAAACGTTGAGCACGGTTATCCACGGCTGCACTTATTTTAGAAAGGATGTAGTAGTTTTTTTATTCGTGTCCGAAAAACCCTTTACGATATCCGAACAAACGTTCAATGTGACATTAAAAAATTTTCTTTTCCCGAAATAAAGGCTGTGTTTAGATCCAAAGTTTGGATCCAAACTTCAGTCCTTTTCCATCACATCAACCTGTTATACACACACAACTTTTTCAGTCACATCATTTTCAATTTCAACCGGAATCCAAATTTTGCTACCAATGGCTGCTGGGCTGGCTGGCCGGCCGTTACCAAATTTATTCCTTCCTTCTCCCAACTAGCTCCCGGTGGGTCCCGCACGACAAGACCTTGCACTGTCAGTGAACGGGAGGGGCAGAATTGGAATGTCACCACCACTCTCCACTCGGTGCGTGGAAGATTGGACGTCCGAGACGACCAAACGTGCCTCGGAAATCGCACCCCCCCGGAACGGCTACTCGGGGCGCGCGCCCGGCACCCTTTTCAAATCAAACGCTCGTCAAACAGCAGCAGCTGCGACCAAAGTTTGAACTTCTTTTTTTTCTTTTCCTCTTCCTTTCGAGAAAAGAATGGAGAATATCTAAAAGTTTCGACGAAAAAAAGAAGAGGAAAGCGGCATCGGAGGATGGTCCAGTGCTTTGATTTTGATTTGATTTGATCAGTGTCACTGTGGCCAGCAGCGTTAACACGGCGTGATTAATCTAATCGCGGATGGTTTAATCAAAGCCAAAGACAGGATCCCCCTGCCCCCGCGCCGCGGGACCCACCACCCAAATAATGTGTGTGTTTTGTTTTGCTTGCTTTTGCTTCGATTTGAAATACGGGTTTCTTTCCGTTTTCCCGGTGCCCTTGTAGTAGTATGAAATTGAGCTCGTGTTGTACATGCAATGTACTGCTACTCCGGTAATAAACGTCATGTTTTTGTACAGAATTCGTTTGAAAAATTTCAGAATTGGCTTCTTCTATTCCAGTAGGTTTGAGCGTTCAACGCGGCAACGCGTACGTATGTACGTACGTACCGGTACCGTGCTGTATCCTACCGCATTGCATTGCAGTACCATCAGGACGTGCCATTTGAGATAGATAAAGATTAAAATTAGGTATGAAAAAACAAAACAAGAAAGTCACCGGCGCATGATTAATAAGATTTTTCAATTATTATAAACTTGAAACAAATTTAGTATCTTTTATATTTTAAAGTTTTGTACGAAACATAGTATTATTTAGGAGTTTAAAAAAATGCTACAAAAATCAAGATAGGCCCCGTTCGAATGTCCTCAAAAAGCTTGGTTAAATTTTGGATTAAAGTGGCACACTTTTCAAACTGCTAAACGGTACGTTTCGTGTAAAAACTTTCTATACGAGAGTTGTTCTAAAATATCAAATTAATCTATTTTTCAAGTTTGTAATAATTAAAACTCAATTAATCACACGTTATTACCACTTCGTTTTACGTGAAACACTTAATCTCCATCTTCATCTTTATTTTCAGTAGATTCAAATACCACCATAATGCACTCCTAATTTGATAAAGCAAGACTATAGTGCCCATCATTTAAATGAAAGTGGGAGATTGACGAGAATAGAATGTGTAGAAATTTAAATAGAATGTGATTGATTGAATAAATAGCACGACGAGAATTATAGGAGTTGATGTAGATCGAGCATGGCCATTGGCCAGCCTCGTTCCGTCGTCGGCAAGAGGCCGTCGGTCGACGCGCCATGCCATGCCACCCTGACAGTGGGACACACTCGCGTCGGCGAGGGCGCCCAGCGTACGAGCAGTTAAGCAAGCCAGGCAGTCAGGGCGGTGTCAGTAGACCACCGGCATTTACACCCCGCAACACCCCCCCTCATCTCGCCGAACCCACGTCTTTTAATAACAAAGCAGCTTGCCACCGTCCCTGCCTCTCCTGCTTTGCTTTGCCTTCTCGGAGAAGACAAATCTACTGTAGCTGCTTGTCTCTGTTCGCCGGTGGCGACCGTGAGAGGAGGAGGTAGTCCTAGTCCTAGTAGGCGAGATGAGCGGCGCCACCAAGTTCATCAAGTGCGTCACCGTCGGCGACGGCGCCGTCGGCAAGACCTGCATGCTCATCTGCTACACCAGCAACAAGTTCCCCACCGTATGTTCTCCCCTCTCTCGCCGTTGTTCTTGCTGCTGTCCATGGTTTTGCTCCTCTTTGTTTGTAATCAGAGAGAGAGAGAGAGAGAGAGAGAGAGAAAAGATGTACGCCTGTACTAGTCTTGCAATGTTCAGTGTTTGTGTGCATTTCTTGGTAGCGTTTGTGATGCTGTTTCTTGGCTATGCAGGATTACATCCCCACCGTGTTCGACAACTTCAGTGCTAATGTTTCAGTGGATGGGAACATCGTCAACTTGGGATTATGGGACACTGCTGGTAAAACTGATTCTTCCATTGCTCTACTCTCTTCTGCTGAGATTTTCCTTTTTTTTTATCCCTGCAACTGTCCAATCTCTGAACCTCTTGTGTGTTCTTTTGGTTGATTCATCCAGGACAAGAGGATTACAGCAGGCTGAGGCCACTGAGCTACAGGGGAGCGGATATATTTGTGCTGGCATTCTCACTGATCAGCAGAGCAAGCTATGAGAATGTTCTCAAGAAGGTAGGTACTATACTCCATTTAGTTCAGTTTGGACTCAAAATGTCTGAACATCTGACAACATGAGGATAGTGACCACAGATACTGTACCAAGAACTTTACCTTTCCTTCTGACAATGACATTTTTAGACCACCTTTGACCAATATTCTTCACATTTTTCTTCTTTACAGATATATACTATATGTGCATATGATTTTCACTGGAATATTCTGAGCTAATGTTATCTTTTTCTGTTTCTGATCATGCAGTGGATGCCGGAGCTTCGCCGGTTCGCACCGAATGTTCCAATTGTTCTTGTTGGGACCAAGTTAGGTTTGTACCGGATGCAACATTAACTCAACAAAGCTCAGTGCCACTTCCTTTTGCAGGCTTGTTTCAATGCTCTTAGGTTTTAACCGTGCTTGCTTCCAATTGTTCAGATCTACGTGACCACAGATCTTACCTTGCGGACCATCCTGCTGCTTCCGCAATTACGACTGCACAGGTTTGTTCTTTTATTTACCGAATCTTCTGTTCAGCATGAAAACACATTTATTGGCGAATTCGATGACCGTATAAGTTTATGTTCAGGGTGAAGAACTTAGAAAGCAGATAGGCGCCGCGGCTTACATCGAATGCAGTTCGAAAACACAACAGGTACAAAACTGCAAACAATGGATTCAATCGATTAGTTCTTTGTCATAGTTTGAAGAGTTCCTTGCTATATATATACTGTAGCAATTCAAGTTGGACAGACTGTTGCTTTAATGAACCATTTATGTTGAGCTGATAATGTTGTTGGCCATGGTAGAACATCAAGGCCGTGTTTGATACTGCCATCAAGGTGGTCCTTCAGCCTCCTCGGAGAAGGGGGGAGACGACGATGGCAAGGAAGAAGACAAGGCGAAGCACCGGCTGCTCGTTAAAGTAAGAGCACACCTCAAAAGCCTTAGAATTACATGGTTGGATCTTGTGAGTTGTGATCATGGACTAGCTATTATAATGTTTGTGCCTAGTAAACATGAGTGCGCATCATTTTCTACTTTGTGAATGAAATAGTATGAATTATGCAATGGCTGATGTAACTGTTTTTTTTTTTTTTACTGCAGGAACTTGATGTGTGGCAGTGCATGTGTTGTTTAGGACCTGTCTGAATTCTTGAAGGTGTGTAAGCGTTGTGTAATGGCAAGTGAATTTGCTGACTGTTCTGCTGCTTCCATTTACTACTACTAAGCTCTTTCGTGTGTTTGAATTACTACATCTAGAACTAGAGCATCAGGCTCATAGACTGACTTCATATCAGGTGTTTGTATCATTAATATTATTATGTAAGAAGGTTGTGGTTTGTGGAACAACTAAATACAACAATGCAGGCTATGTTGTAGTATGCTCTGCTACTGGTGTATGTTATAAATATAAAATTCTGCTACATACTTTTGTGCATCGAGTCGCCTTTTCTTCTTGTTTCTTGCACAATGGCAGATATCATTTTTTTGGTCAGTTTAAAAACGAGAAACGCTTATAACCTTTTTCAAAACAAGGCCAGAAACTATGATTGAGATTATAATGACATCGTTTGACACACCACAGTGCCCACAAGGCTGTTCAAACTACGAGCTGTTTATTCTGTATTTCTGGCAACACTAATGAAACCAGAGAAAACGCTTCTGGATTTCTGCATCAGCTATGCGATGAAACCCTTTGAAATCAGAGCACCTGCTTCATTTTGTAAACATGCTTTTGAGCTTCTCGTTGGCGGATACCAGTTCGGCAGCAACACCAACCTCGTTAGCGGAGTGTCCTGCATCTGGAACCATCTGTATACGGTAGAAGAGATTAATTATTGACTCAATCAAGTACGCATGAACAATATTGCAGTCGGCAGTAAGCACATTCTATCTACACAGAAATCATTCGAAATGCATTTTATCTAGCGAAGTCAGTAGATCAGGGTATATAAATTTAAGGTATACGGTAATTTGCCAAAATAACCGTTGCTCATTGCCAAAAACAATGAGCAGGCAACCTAAATGAGCAGATTACTGTACTCCTATTTGACACAGTTATTTTGGCAATCATTTACATGAAAAGAATCATTTACCTTAAATTCTGCTTCAGGCCATGCTTTATGAAGATCCCAGGCAGACATCATAGGACAGCAAACATCATACCGGCCCTGCAACATAAAAACACCGATCACTATCAGGTACTACAATAGTATCATCTCACCTGTATAACTCTTTGCACAAAACTTACAAAATACTCCACTTTACAGTAGGAGTAGTAGCTATAAAAAGCATCAAGGCCTAATTTGCCAGTCGAGGGAACAATTATGAATAATGCCACTTTACAGTTCCATTGTCATTATGCATTGCATTACAGCACACAAAATCCATGTCTTCTTGGCATCCTACATCTACATGCTAGATCAAACATTTGGACACGACAATCAACATCAAATCAGAGGAGCTACAGCTAATCTCCAACATGAGAATTCGATCATGTTTGCTACAATCTATTATATTATTAAAACAGCTTTGAAAGAAGGCACCACGTTCGCTGGAGGCTAGAAATTCTCACATTAATCAGAGAAAAAGAAAAAAAAGAAAAAAAGAGTTCACGTAGAAATACAATTTAAAAATAGGAGAAATTCGGAATTAAAAATAAGCAATATTGAAAGAAGTTTCCACATAAGAACCCAATACGAGATTAATCAAAATTCGAAATAAAAATAAAATAAAATCCAAAATTAAAAAAGAAAAGGAGAGTCCAAGTAGAAATACAATTTAAAAATAGCTGAAATTCGGAATTAAAAATAAGCAATAATGAAAGAAATTTCCATATAAGAACCCAATATAAGATTAATCAAAATTCGAAATAAAAATAAAATAAAATCCAAAATTAGAAAAAGAAAGGAGAGTTCAAGTAGAAATACAATTTAAAAATAGCTAAAATTCGAAATTAAAAATAAGCAATATTGAAAGAAGTTTCCATATAAGAACCCAATACGAGATTAATCAAAATTCAAAATAAAAATAAAATAAAATCCAAAATTAGAAAAGGAAAGAAGAGTCCAAGTAGGTATACAATTTAAAAATAGCTGAAATTCGAAATTAAAATAAGGAATATTAAAAGAGAGTCCATATAAGAACCCAATACGAGATTAATTAAAATTCGGAATAAAAATAAAAATAAATCCGAAATTAGCAAAATAAAATAAAAGAATAGTTCAAGTAGAAATATAATTTAAAATTATCTGAAATTCGGAATTAAAAATAAGCAATATTGGAAGAAGAATCGAACCCAATACGAGATTAATTAAAATTTAGAATAAAAATAAAATAATATCCAAAATTAGAAAAATTAAAAGAGAGTTCAGAATACAATTTTAGAACAACCGAATTGAAAATAAAAAATAAAAACATTAAAATAACACAATACGGTATTAACTATTTGTTAAAAAAAATAAATTCTGAAATTAGATAAATAAAAAATAAGATTTCAATTAGGAATACAATTTATAAATAACTAAAATTTGTGTTAAAGAAAAGACCATCTAAAACACATGACGAGATAAATTAAGTAATAGGCCTATAAAGGAGTAGAGTGGTGGCGGTTGATACGACATATAAAAATTGTTAATAAAACACTAAATAGAATCCTAATGACAATTAAAAGGAGGGATGTCAGCCAGGCCGTGAAGCAAACAAGTAAGTCGGTTGCCGGGACTTCTAGAAAGTAAAAAAAAAAACCCATTGATAATCATTTGATTTTTCAAATCTCAATAACAATAAAAAGGAGAAGCAACGGGCGGGGTGTATAAGAGTATAGTTGCAGAGCCGCCGACGGTTGACGGGACTTCTAGAAAATAAAAAAAGAATTCTAATGATAGTTCTGTTCAATTTTTAGATTCACAATGACAATAAAGAGTAGGCGGTAGACGGGCTGTAGAGGGGCATAGTGGCATCGTTTGATGGGACTTCTAAAAATTATATATAAAAAAAATGAAACTACAAGTCCAATTTTTATAGGTTCGGAAGTTGTAAAAAGTAAAAAAAAACAATGATAATCATGTTCGATTTTAAAATCTCAATGACATTAAAGAAGGGAGGCAGCGGGCGAGCCGTAGAGGAGTACAATGACAAAGTTGCTGACGGTTTGGCGGGACTTCTAGAAAGTAAAAATAAACCCAAACAATAATTTAAAAATAGATGAAATTCGGAATAAAAAATAAAATAAAATCCAAAATTAGGCAAATTAAAAAGATAGTTAAATTAGGAATACAATTTTGAAAAAACTGAAATTGAAAATAAAAAATAAAAAAAATCAAAAGAACATAATACGAAAAATAAAAATAAATTCTGAAATTAGAAAAAGAAAAATAAGATATCAACTAGGAATACAATTTATAAATAACTAAAATTGGTGATAAAAAAATAAAGATTATTGAAAGAAAATACTATCTGAAGCACATGACGAGATTAATTAAGTAACATGCCCATAGAGGAGCAGAGTGGTGGCGGTTGAAGATTACAAGGAAGGACAACAGGCAGGTCATGAAGCAATCGGTCAAGACGGTTGGCGGGACTTCTAGAAAGTAAAAAAAATAAACCCCAACGATAATCATATTTGATTTAAAATCTCAAGTACAATAAAAATGAGAGGCAGTGGGTAGGTCGTATAGGAGTACAATAGCAAAGCCGTCGATGGCTGGTGGGTCTTCTAGAAAGTAAAAAATGAATTCGAACAATAGTTATGTTCAATTTTTACAATCACAATGACAATAAAGAGTATGCGGCGGATGAGCCATAGAGGAGTATAGTGGCAGCGTTTGACGAGATTTCTAAAAATTATAAAAATTATGAAACCCAACGAGACAACTCTAAAAACTATAAGCTCCAGTTTTTAAAGGTTCGGGCTTCTAAAAAGTAAAAAAATAAACCCCAATGATAATCATGTTTGATTTTAAAATCTCAATGACAATAAAGGGCGGCAGCGAGCGAGGGTCTTCTAGAAAGTAAAAAATGAATTCGAACAATAGTTATGTTCAATTTTTACAATCACAATGACAATAAAGAGTATGCGGCGGATGAGCCATAGAGGAGTATAGTGGCAGCGTTTGACGAGATTTCTAAAAATTATAAAAATTATGAAACCCAACGAGACAACTCTAAAAACTATAAGCTCCAGTTTTTAAAGGTTCGGGCTTCTAAAAAGTAAAAAAATAAACCCCAATGATAATCATGTTTGATTTTAAAATCTCAATGACAATAAAGGGCGGCAGCGAGCGAGCCGTAGAGGAATAGATTGACAAAGTCACTGACATTTTGGCGGAACTTCTAGAAAGTAAAAAAATGAAACTAAACGATAATTATGTTCGATTTTTAAAATAGCAATGACATAAAGAGAAGATGCAGTGGACGGCTGTAGATGAGTATAATGGCAGTGTTTGACGGGACTTCTAAAAATTATAAAAAAGAAGTCCAACAGAACAATAAACTCTAAAAAAATTTTAGATCTAATTTTTAAAGGTTCTAAGAAGAATGAATAAAAATAGTGGTAAATCGAGCAAACAAATAAAGAATAATATAACAGAAATGAGGGGTAGCAACTGGTGTGACTTTTAAAAACTATAAAATTAGAAACACGATAATAATAAGGTTTTTTCTTTCAAAATCTTAAGACAACGAGATAACTAATAAACTTTAAGTAAAATATATATATATATATATATATATATATATATATATATATATATATATATATATATATATATATATATATATATATATATATATATATATATATATATATATATATATATATATATAATTTTATATAGGTGCTAGCCGCGCAATTGCGCGGGCCACCCAGCTAGTTATATTACATGAGCACACGTGCTCATAGTCACCCCCAGACATAACATGCAACATGGCAAAACTTAACTTGAGGACAGACATACCTGTACAATAAAAGCTTTAATGTGTCGAATCTTGTCAACATTGTCTAACAGATGCGAGTCTGAGGGTAAAAATCCCTTATTCACAAAATAATGGTTTTCAATCCTTGCGAATGCCTGGGCAAAAGTAAACCATGTGTCACCAAATATCAGAAAAAGGCACACATTCTAAAAGTACACATAAGGATATTAAATACAAAATATTGAGACCATAGGCATTTCAGCAACATAAAAGCAGGCTAATAGGAAAATATGATGGGATGTGTAATCAGAAGCTAAACGGCACACTGATTTGGTATACTGAGAAAATAAGTGTGTATGGTCAACAGCAGCAGTCATGAGTATATCAGCAGCGGATTGATACTGATATTGTGCAACGATCATTGAGATGGCCTTTTGGAATTAGGAGGTAACATCAAACAAGTAAATTAACAGCTCTCAAAGGCACTGCTCCCTCCGTCCTGCTTAGATATTTTTTTAGAAACTTGCTTTTATTACTCCCTCCGTCCCATAATATAAGGGATTTTGAGTTTTTGCTTGTACTGTTTGACCACTTGTTTTATTCAAAAAATTTGTGCAAATATAAAAAACGAAAAGTTGTGTTTAAAGTACTTTGGATAATAAAGTAAGTCAAAAAAATAAATAAAAATTCTAAAATTTTTTGAATAAGATGAGTGATCAAACAGTGCAAGTAAAAACTCAAAATCCCTTATATTATGGGACGGAGGGAGTATTAAATAGATGTACTTTTAGGATTTATTCATAGTACTTCCCCAAATAGCTGTTAAAAGTGGAATTGAACAAGTGGGATGGATGGGGGATATTAATTGGAACTAATAGCGTCCAAGAGGAACAATTAGCAACTTGGATCTTGTTGGAGGCTCAAAATACATTAAAAAAACAAAGCAATAATGTAAGCTTTCAAAGAAATAAAAAAAATGTTAAAGAAATTAATGTAAAGAAACTTTCAAAGAAATATAGGTACATTACATATGTAGGAAGATGTTAAAGAAATTAATGTAAGCTTGTCAACCCATAGCAACGTAAAAAATGATGAAGAAGAAAAGGGCTTACCAATGAGAACTTATCATCTTCCCCTCGCTTGATGTTCTCATGATTTTGGATAAGATGTGCAGTCATCATCTCCCACATTGTCCATCTCTTAGCAGCTTCAGCCTAAATATCAGTAGAGGGTACGATCACATATAAAGCCGAGGAACTAGAGAACTAAAGAAAGGAATGGATCAAATGTACCAAGCAATAAAGATAAATCTACCTGGACATCAGCATCAGAGGAAGTTAGCCTTTTGCTATAAGCAGCTATGAAACAATTCCTTTCATCCTCAGGAATAAAATCTCTAAATGGTTCCCATGCTGCCCGTATAAAGTTGCAGCAATCAATCAGCACATAAGATAGTGAATTGATCGAAGCAAACATAACAAACTGCCTACTCAAAAACTCTATGACTTTGGCAACTTCGTTACCAGTAAAAAGAAAGAGTTCATAGTGTTTAACAAAAAAACACCATTACACAAAACAAGACACACATACCATCTGGGAAAATAGCTGCTGCACCACCCTCATAGAACCAATCAAGTTCCTTTTTCCTAAGCAAGAAAATGCCTCTTAGAACAATGCCAGTGACCTAACAAACATCCAGGAAAGTATTAGTGTGAATCTAAAATGTAGCTCCCTTGCACACCTACTTGCAACAAGTATCATCATCACAGGTAAATGTAAAGGGCCATAGATCACTCACCTTATCAGGGTGACTCTCGCTGTACGCGAGAGCCAAGGTGCTTCCCCATGAACCACCAAACACCTATAAATGTTGACAAATAATGGGTTTCACTACTGAAAGGCCTGTAAGACGCAAATTCTTAAGGGAAGAGCATTTAGAATTGCCTGCCACTCTGGGATGCCAAGATGTTCTCTAAGCTTCTCGATGTCAGCAACCAAGTCCCAGGTAGTGTTCTCTTCCAAACACGCGTGAGGAGTGCTTCTGCCTGCACCTCTCTGCACACAATGGCAACGCGAAATCAAGAAACAAAAGTCACCTCACCATCACAACGGTATAAACAGCGACATGAGAGGGACGGAACCAACCTGATCGAACAAAACGATCCTGAAGAACTCCGGATCAAAGAACCTCCGATTCCCGGGCGACGTGCCAGCTCCAGGGCCGCCATGGAGGAACACAACAGGCTGCAAAAAATTGAAACGGAATCAGTTCTTCCACTAAGAAAGCACACAAGACCCACACAAGCCATTGGACGAGCGAATCAAATTCTTCTCCTCCTTCCTCTCCTCATCGCGAGCGCCGTCAGCTCCAGAAACTTTGAGCAGCACGGCGACCACGTCCACATCGAGATCGACATCATCAAGATCAACAAGGTCACAAGCAGATCATATATACATAAAAAAAAACTCACATGGCCCTGGGGGTTCCCGGACTGCTCGTAGTAGATGGTGTGGACGCCGGAGACCTTGAGGAACCCGAAATCGTAGGGCTCGGTTTGCGGGTACAGATCCTTCCTCAGCGGCTGCTCCTGGTGCTGCTGCTGCAGTTGCCCCATCGGCGCGTTGGTTGCGGCGGCGAGGGTGGCGCGGCAACGGAGGTGGCAGCCCAAACCCTGTCGTCCCCCTGCTTTTCACAACAACGGGAAAGAAACCGCGGCGATGAGAGGATGGCACTAACGAGATAAGGAAGGACACGGGATGGTGTGGGGATCGAGGAGGTTGTTACCTGCAGTGGATGGGGCGGGAGGAGGAGGCGGCGGGCGTGGGCGGCGGGAGGTGGGGAGGGTTGGGGTTGGGGTTGGGGTTCGGGGGGAGGAGGTGGCACGGAGCGCGCGGATCATTTCAGTGGGCGACTGACTGGGTTTGTTGTTGGGGTTTCCAGTGGGGTTTTTGCCGTTTTCGCCGCGCGTCGTGCCGAGCGGAGGACGGACGGCAGCCGAGAGGTGGTGGCGCCCGCCAGGTTTGGTGTGCGCAGAACGGGGATCGGTCTTGTTGTGATCCCTGGCTTTTTCCGGAGATAACCAAGCAACTGCCGTGGGTCCACGGCAAGTATAGTAATGTCCCCGTCGTTTTGGCTTATTAGAAAATAAAAATAAATTTGTAGGTAAAATTTTTATAAATGTGTTTTTTTTACTTAAAAGCCAATGTTGAAAAAAAACTACGTTAAAAATATCTCAAAATCAATTTCAAAATTAAGCTTGAAAATTCAAAATTTGTCTTTTTCTTTGGCTTATTAGGCCATCCGATGGGAGCCTAAAACAAAAAGGTGGCGGTCCCATTGTTTAATCTACAGTTTATCTCCTTCAGTCTCACCATATAGGAGATACATGGGGTGTTGATTCAAGGCTGTATTTAGCAAATGTTTACTGTAGCACCATATTTATCAAATCATAGAGCAATTAGGCTTAAAAGATCCATCTCGTACATTAGTTGCAATCTGTGTAATTAGTTTTGTTTTTAGCATATATTTAATACTTCATGCATGTGTTCAAACGTTCGGTATAACATGGTAAAAATAATTTTAGGGTGGGATTTAAACAGGGCCATAGTAGTATCATGGTCTTAATACATATGATTAAAATATGTTTTCATCTAATTCTAAATTGATATATTGTAGGACGAATGTAGTAAGTTTGTTGAGTTCGTTTTAAAATCTTTCCAAAATCTACTGATCCCTTGTTTTTAATGTGTACGTTTCTAAACTGCTAAATCATATGTTCTTGTATAAACCTCTATAGAATAGTTGTTTAAAAGAATATTTAATTCACCTTTTAAGTTTTATCTAAATAGTACTTAATTAATCTAATTGTCCTTTTTAGGGAGAGAAGAAGTTTCCAGCACGCATCGAACACACCATTAGAAAAAGATAGGAGTACTATACAATGAGTAAACTTAGGCTGCGTACGTTCACAGAAGAAAGGGGAGATTGTTGACTCGTTTTTCGCGCGCACGTTTTTCAAACTACTAAACCGTGTGTTTTTTTAAAAAAAATTTCTATAGAAAAGTTGCTTTAAAAAACCATATTAATCTATTTTTAAAGTTTAAAATAGTTAATACTCAATTAATTATACGCTAATAGCTTACGTCGTTTTGCGTATCTTTTCAATCCCCTCTCCCTACTTTTCTGGGCATGAGCTGATGACGGACGGCAGCGGCGGGGATGTTGTTTGGATCATTGGCCTTTTCCGGCGCTAACTGCCATAGGTCCACTCCACAGTGAGCAGGAAAACTAAAAAGGTTTTCGCTTCCAGCACGGTAATGATACGTTTTGTACTTTTTTTTTTTCCTACGAGTACAAAATTCGCGTGGATCCAATCATTAGGATGGTAGTGATGGAGCCCGTGATCTCACCGCTGACGGTACCAATCTAGGCCTGGCCCAACACAATACTAGTCGAGCCCAAACAGCCGGTCCTTTTCGTAGGCCTGGCAGGCTGGCACACTCAAGTCCAACTTTTCTCAAGGGAATAAGTCCACCTTGAGTCCCTTAACTAGTGTTCGGATTTATTCACATCCCTCGATCATAAAACCGGGTACGATAACTTATCCAAGTATTAAAATCACGCAAAATGACTCCCTTAACTGTTTTTAGCTTGGTTTTTCCTAACGCGGCGTCCACATGGCAGACCTGCCATTGGAAAAATAATAAATGATGAAGTGGGGCTCATATATCATTCTCTTTCTCTTTTCCCCTCTTTGTCCCCACTCTCCTTTTCTCCCCAGCCTTCTTCTTGGAGCAACGGAGTAGCGGCAGTAGCAGCCAGCAAGTTGATGGCGGCGAATGAGCACGGGGAGCGCGCACGGTGGCGGTGGCATCCCCGACGTGCTCCGTACTTGGATCTTCCTCCGGCTCAGAGGTTGATCTGTGTGCTAACTGTGTGCAAGCAGTGGCGCAGCATGGCTCATTGACGGTGTCTCCGATGCCAAATCGCTAATGGAAGTGCCAAGAAGAAGGGCGAGTGGAAGATTCTAGCTCCTCTTCTGTTGGCTGATGCCGTCGGTCTCTCCACGACTCTTTCGCCGGGTGCCACCGCTTTCGGCTCCTTTTTCACTTCCCACCGCCGCTCGCCATGATGCGTCGCCCGAACCATTGTGACAGAATTTGAAGAAGGGATAAGATGAGATAGGCGAGGGAGAGAGGATTGAGGGGAGGATAGAGGAAAAGAAGTGGTCACTGACGTTCAGGTTCCACTTATAATTTTCATATTTTTGCTAATTGTAAATGCCACGTTAGAAAAAAGAACACCTTCGAAATCACTTTGTGAGTCATATTGCATTGATTCTAATAACTGAGGAGGTCAACATATCTGGTATTATGGTTGAGGGTATAAATCAGATTAGACCTACACTATATCCAAGGTGTTAAAATGGACTGTGTTCT
This sequence comes from Oryza sativa Japonica Group, assembly GCF_034140825.1. NCBI lineage: Eukaryota > Viridiplantae > Streptophyta > Magnoliopsida > Poales > Poaceae > Oryza > Oryza sativa. The sequence continues at coordinate 25,603,418 of NC_089039.1, forward strand.
TTCCTTCAAGTTCCCAACCTCACATCTCTCTTTTTCCACGCGTACGTTTCCCAAACTACTAAACAATGTGTTTTTTAAAAAAGTTTCTATATAAAAATTGCTTTAAAAATTTTATTAATCTATTTTTGATATTTTTTTTACGCTATAAGGGATTCCCAACCCCTTAAAAAACACAGCCTAATTCTTTTCTCAAGCCTAGTCCACGCTAAATTTTGGCCCATCAGGCGTAAATTCGTGACAACTCCCGCTGTCTCGCCCGCGTCCGGCGCGGCCCGAACCGTGGGAAGCCGGGAATATCCCACTGCCGTGTTCCTGAATCCTGACTCGCCAACCGCCTCAGCTGTCCACTCCACTCCTGTCGCCTTCTTCGTGCCGTCCTGCGCTGCGATGCGACGTGGGCGACGACGAGAGTTTCCGGTGGATGCCGACGCGCACCGACCCGACGACGCCACGGCTTGGGCTCTGCTGGCTTCGCGCCGCACGCCTGCTGCTGCATGCTGCGCCGTCCAGAAATTTCCGCCTGCGCGAGGCCGGCGACCTGCCCGCCCGCCACGTCTGGCCACTGCACGAGCGGCACGTTGCCGGGATTGCCCGTGCCCGTGTCTCGTCTCGTCCCAAAGCTTGACTTAGGGCCGTTTTGGGTGGCTAGCAAAACTTAGGGCCAATTTGGATTGCTACCCTACCAAAATTTGCCCTACCAAAATTTTGGTAGGGTAGCAAACCAAACACCTCTACTAAAACTCTACCAATGCCATAAATTTGGCTTTGCCTATAAACTTATCTCTTATGGGCAAATTTTGGCTTCAATCCAAATAAATATTTTCAACTCTACCCTACCAAAATTTTGGTAGTTCCAAAACTTGCCCAAGATTTGGCACTACCAAAATTTTGGTAGGACATCAATCCAAACATGCCCTTAGCCCTACCAATATTTTCCAATATTTTGGTAGTTTAAATAGTATATGTGTTTGTTTGAATTGAGACCAATTTATTGGCATTATGCTAGATTTGACATCAATCTAAAACAATCTTCACTAGAAGTCACATGTTAGTTTAATATTGGTAGCAAACCAAATTCAATTTTGCCCTACCAAAATTGGTAGTACCAAAATTTGCCTAAGCTTTGGTATTACCAAAAAATTGGCATGGTAGCAATCCAAATAGGCCCTTAATTATCGGGACATTTAAGGGTTGTTCGGATGCTAGCCAAAATTTGTCTCAATTTACCACGAGTATGGTAAGTAGGTTTGACCAAGTTAGTACTATAGTGTATGGTTCTAGCCACAAGTTAGTAATATGTGGCAAAGAGGCTAAGATGTGGCTTCATTTTTCTTGGCCACAACTTTGGCAACTTAGCCACGAATGTTTGGCTGGTTTAGGTAGTGATAGACAACCAACCAAACAACCCCTTAATTTTTACACTCTTAAAATATGTCAATTAATTATTTATCACTTGCTGCTTGTGATATATAGGTCCAATAATAAATCATTTATCACCGACAAACAATTAATTATTCCTGAATTATCCCCTCTTTTGCGTCTCTACCAGGCGAAAGGCGGTAGTGTACTGCGTACAGCCTAGATCAACGGATATTCAAAAGGAATATACATTCTTATAAGATTCAGGAGGAAATATTTTTTTAAGTAATGCAGGGGAAAAATAGTTGTGTCGGTCTAATGGGGACTTTGCTCCACAAGGCAGGCAGCTAATCATCGATCATCATCGCTGTAACCTGTAAGGCGCATCCTAATCAATAATGCCCCCCAAAAACGCTACAGCTACCATCCTCTCTGTTCTTTTTTTTAATGTTCCAACAAATCTTTCTCCACCCACAAAAGGAAGATATCAAGAAAATGCAAAGCGCTATTATAGCTGTAAACGCGGCTAAGGAAACCAAAAAACACCCCAAACAAAAAACAAAACAAAGGTCTAGTTTAGTTGGGAAAATATTTTAGTCGGTTATCACATCACATTAGATATATTGACACATATTTAAAGTATTAAACGTAGTCTAATAAAAAATAATATGCAGATTCCACAAGAAAACTGCAAAATGAATTTATTAAACCTAATTAATCTGTCATTAGTAAATGTTTACTATAACACTACGCTATCAAATCATGGTGCAATTAGCCTTAAAAGATTTGTCTTGCAATTTACATGTAATCCGTGTAATTGTTTTTTCCTACAATACTCCATGTATATATTAAACATTCGATGTGACAGCATGGAAATTTTTGTTTTAGGAACTAAATAGGGCCAAAATAAAAGTTCACACCAAAATTGAAAATTTGATTGAAATTGGAATGATGTGATGAAAAATTTGAAAGTTTGTGTGTGTAGAAAAGTTTTAATGTGATGGAAAAGTTGGAAGTTTGAAAGAAAAACTTTGGGGAGAAAACATTTCAAAGCGAAAGCGAAATGAAACTCTCTAGAGAAGAGAAGCCCCAGCCGCAGATATTATTCACGATCCGTTAAGCTGTTCCCCCTCCCTTCCAACGCCGGCCACTCGTCTCCTCCTCCTCCCACCTCCCGTTTCCCCCGCGCCATCCTCCTCCGCCTCGCCGCCATGGCCGCGACCCCGCCGTCGTCGCAGCACCGGCGGCCGCTGTCCTCCTCCGCCTCCGCCGCCTCCCTCGCTGGCAAGCCGCGGGGGGGCGGGCTCCTGCTCGGGCGGTACGAGCTCGGCCGCCTCCTCGGCCACGGCACCTTCGCCAAGGTGTACCAGGCGCGGAGCGCGGATTCCGGGGAGCCGGTCGCGATCAAGGTGCTCGACAAGGAGAAGGCGATGCGGCACGGCCTCGTCCCGCACATCAAGCGGGAGATCGCCATCCTCCGCCGCGTCCGCCACCCCAACATCGTGAGGCTGTTCGAGGTGATGGCCACCAAGTCCAAGATCTACTTCGTGATGGAGCTCGTCCGCGGCGGGGAGCTGTTCGGCCGCGTCGCCAAGGGGCGGCTCAAGGAGGACACCGCGCGGCGCTACTTCCAGCAGCTCGTCTCCGCCGTCGGGTTCTGCCACGCGCGCGGCGTGTTCCACCGCGACCTCAAGCCCGAGAACCTCCTCGTCGACGAGCACGGCGACCTCAAGGTCTCCGACTTCGGCCTCTCCGCCGTCGCCGACCAGTTCCACCCCGACGGCCTCCTCCACACCTTCTGCGGCACGCCCTCCTACGTCGCGCCCGAGGTGCTCGCGCGCCGCGGCTACGACGGCGCCAAGGCGGACATATGGTCCTGCGGCATCATCCTCTTCGTGCTCATGGCTGGCTACCTTCCGTTCCATGACCAGAATCTCATGGCCATGTACCGAAAGATTTACAGGGGGGAATTCCGGTGCCCGAGATGGTTCTCCAAGGATCTTTCCAGTCTACTGAATCGCATCCTTGACACGAACCCAGAGACAAGGATCACTGTCAAAGAGGTCATGGAGAGCAGGTGGTTCCAGAAGGGATTCCGGCCGGTCAGATTCTATGTTGAGGATGATCAGGTTCACAGCTTGGCAGATGGTGATAATGATATGCCGGAGTTGGAACCTAGTGAGCCTCCTCCTCCTCCTCCGTTTCCGCCGCCGCCGCCGCAGCAAGATGATGACGGTGAGGAGTCGGGATGGGAGTCGGACTCATCCGTGGCATCATGTCCTGCCACATTGTCATCTGAGGAGCGTCGGCAAAGACCTCTCGGGTCTCTCACACGGCCAGCAAGTCTTAATGCGTTCGATATCATATCGTTCTCAAAGGGATTTGATTTGTCGGGGTTGTTTGAGGAGCGAGGGAGTGAAGTGAGGTTCATATCGGCAGAGCCTATGCAAACAATCATCACAAAATTGGAGGAGATCGCAAAGGTGAAGAGCTTCTTCGTTCGGCGAAAAGACTGGCGAGTGAGCATAGAAGGCACGAGGGAAGGTTTGAAGGGTCCATTGACAATCGGCGCTGAGATATTTGAGCTCACACCAAGCCTGGTGGTAGTGGAGGTGAAGAAGAAGGCAGGGGATAAGGAAGAATATGATGACTTCTGTAACAGGGAGTTGAAACCTGGGATGCAGCATCTCGTACACCATATGGGATCAGTTCCAAATATACCTTCTGATACGGAGTAGTTTGAACTAAGAAAGGTAGTTCTCTTTCTTGGAGGGGTATAAGGAAATTTTGGATTAAAAGTATATGTCTATGCAAGCATGAACACCTGAGAGGCAAAATGATACCCAATTCCTTTAGACCAGTGTCCATGTTTTGGTGCTGTTCGTTTCTTCAATCGAAATGATGTATGCTAGTGTTTGCATGCTAATATCAGCTATCAAATGTCTGTTTTTAGCTGTTACAGTTTAAAGAGAGTGACAAATCTGAGTATATGGCATCAGTATCAATGAAGTGGACTAGACTTTTATGTATGCCGCAGCAGTGCAGCCATTTGTATTTCTATGCTGCCAGTTAGTTCTCTGAATACATATGACATCAACACTGAAGAAATTAGCTCGAAGTGCTCTAAAGAAGTTCTGTTTTGGGATTAAAATTGTAAATATAGGGTGAATGAATAAATTAGACAAAGCGTTAGCATTCTAAGTATCTAGTTGTTTATTACTTCTGTGCATCAATTTGAATGCACACTTCTGTATACCATTGTTGTGCTACCTTTTGTTTAAGTAACTCAAATACTGTATACTGGTGTTGTGGAAACATCGTTAAACAAACAACTGATAGTTTACAATGCTCATCTATGGAATTCTTCATTGTAATTTTGCGACATAGTTCAGTCATGCTACCAATAACTGCTGTGGATGGTTCCAGATAGGTCCCTGCTCATGGGATGCAGCGGAAAATAGCTAATATGCTTAATTAACTCTCTTCAGGTAATGGAGGTATTTTCATCCTTGTTTCAGCTGGCATTCACAGTTCAGATATCTATATACATGGAAATTAATTGTTTGAATACATTATAAGGCCAAATTTTATAAAAATTACATCATCAAGATTTTTTTTCAAGACATGCTGAATGATAAATTGCAACGCAACAAGAACTAAGAATTTTGAGAAAAATACTGGTGCTTTCATATTGCTGTACATGGCAGAATTGTTAAATTACAGAGATGTTGAAAATTTCCTTCCTATTCAAGCATATTTCTCATAGAGTCGTGGTCAGGATAAGTGATGAACTTCTGTTTTCCTTTTATCTTATTTTAGATGTTTCTTAGTTTCTTTAGGCTTTTTGTACAAGTTGAGACTTGTGGTTTACGAATCCTACTATATTCCTTTAGAAGCTATATGTGCCAAAGAAAACCAAGGAGGCTTTGTATTCCTTTTCCATTAACAATTCATTGCATGTTGTCTGTTGCACTCCTAATGATCAAACCATCTATGTAGATCCTTGATGAACAAAGATGCAGCAGTTTCCAAGCACAAGCATGGACTCCCAAACACATACTCAACGTGAGCATATGCAAGTCGAAGTGCATGCATCAATCAGTATTGAAGTTATTGCTTTGCTGAATCGTTCTTTATGTTAACTTCAAGCATATTAATGTGTGGTGTTATTTGTAACTTAAGAATAAAGGCTTATAATGGCTTTGAAGTTGTGCCTTGGCTTCAACTAGCAACTTCCTTTTGCCCAACGTACTGCTACATTCTGTGATATGGTTTTATAGTTCACAAACAGTTAGGAGAAGTGCCGAATTGTCCAGCTATTTTAGCTGTTCATATAAAATCCGTATGTGTGGCTTTTGTTTTCTTAAGTTGTCCCTATAATTAGGTGAGCCGTATATCTGTTGTAAGTCATATCGAATCACACGAACATGTTCTCATTTTAGTCATTTTAGTAGTGAACAGATGTTCAGTGGTTTTGAATAATTTGGCAGATTATTAACTATATCTAAGCTGGGATGGCAGGTAACTGTTGATTTCTTCTTTCCACGGATGGCTTTTTTCCTGCTGGTTGTAGGCTGGACGATTTGAAGATTCATGTGGCAGTTTTTCTAGTGTTAATGTAGCTATTACTGGGGATATCCCAGGCTTGATTGATCCTACATTGATCCATCAGTGCTGTTGTTAGAAAGAGTCTTGGCTGGACCAATGACATGGTCAGTTTGAACCTAAGCACCATTAAACATTATTTTTCATATGGGCGTTCCAACTCAAAACTTCATGTCGTACTTACTTGACTACTAATATCTCCTTGACATATTCACCTCAAAAAACAAAAAAAATCCTTGACATACGGGCCTTAGCACACGTTAGCTAGACAATAAGTACTAGCAAAGATAGAGAAAAACTCGAGTGTCTGTCACGAGAAATATTCTATCTTCTTGTTCTGTTTTTCTTGGATAGCATGCAACTTTGTTATCAAGATTATGATTGATCCAAAGAGGGTAAAGCAAAGGGGGAGACATTTTCATTAAGCATGTACTGACTGACATCAATTGTAGCAAATGGTTTTATTCCTAGCATTGTTACTTTCAGCAAGCTTCATTTCTGCACAATCAAATGACCAGCTGTCTGTGATTATTACCCACTTTCTTGCTGTGCTCAGCTACAGATTGAAAATATAACAAACACAATTACATGCCCCCACGACGACGATGACCCTCCTCCCAATCCACAAACTGTTTGTTCACAGCTTCACAGGATCTCTCAACAGCTTGAAACCCCAACAAATCCGGGCATAGATAAATATTCCCTCTTCTAAGATAACACCTCCAAATCGGCCGCGACGACGTGGGGGCCAACACACCCCAAAGTCCCATCATTAACAAGTAAACAGCGCTGTCAATCACCTAACCAGTCCACTGGCTATCCATCATGCACGCCGCTAAGTCATCTGTAGTGGCCATGAGAGAACTCGACATCCTTTTTGAGACCCTTCCGTTCTCACGACGGCGCATTGTCAAATACCATCCTTTTCTCATGATAACGCATTCTCAAACAGTTATGCTATTTCACTAGTGACAATTTTTGACTCCTATCTTTTAATTTTTTTATCCATAGAATCTTGCATCAAGATTCTTGTACATATAAATCCAGCTTGCAATTATAATTGATTACATACCACTTACACTCAGTTACATTGTACTTGCACTCAGTTGCAGAGCAATTACACTCATTTTTACTATGCAAGATTAGAGAGCAATTACTCCGCAAGATTTAAAGTTCTAAATCTATCGAAATATCAATAGGTAGGCCCATTCTCAAATACCATCCTCCCAACTAACTTTCCTTCATTTTTCCTCACTGAGACATTGCACCTAGTAGATCCAATGGTATTTTGAAACACAATTTACTCTATTATCACTACCACATCATCAACACAAGGTGACACCACACATGAAATGACCATGTTATCCTACCCTTTCTAATTCCACATTGGCATGCCGGTGCCAAGGAAGGAGAAGAGCTAGGTGGCCCTCGGTGAATATGGCGACTCTTTGGCAAACACGCGGGAGGAAGAATGAGAGTTGGGTTGTGGTAGGGGGGAAAAGGAGCATGGAGGTAGTAGGACGCTGTGGCGCATCGAGGAGAGGCGAGGAAGACAGGAAAGACACTAAAGTTGATGTGGCCCTTGCTAGCAAGGAAGCCTGCGTGGATACAATGGTGAGCTAAGGTGATCATATCTGGGAGGCCATGACGACGGCGAGGAGGAAGCATTTGAGGCCGAGGCCATCACAGGTCTAGCTAAGGTGAGCGAATTGGGGTGTCTACCTTGGCTTCGACCTAGGTTAGGAACCGTCATCGTTGACCTTATGGTGGCCCAAATTAGTGCACCCTTGATGGATATACATATGACCATGGCTGTCTCTGTGAATTTGGGGCCCCGAGACAAAATACAAATTGAGGCCCTAAATTTTAAAGTAAAAACTGTGGATTCATGATACAAGACAAAATGCTTTACAACTGAAATGAGTAGGAATCCATAGGGGGGTAGACAATACTTGATAGGTACATGTGTCCCAGATGGCAAGCTTGACCTTGTTGCTCATTAACCACTTAACCTTGAAGTTGACACCCAGATATAGGATCCGAGAGGATAAGCAAGAGCCATGGATCCCCAGCTAAGGAAATAAATTAACAAGAAAAGGGGGCATATAACTAAATTTTGAGCTAACTGAGAGATGAAAGAAGATAGGAGATCGATATCACCTATGATGGGCGAGAAATCTTTAGAAGATTCAGGTTGTCAAAGGTGAAGTAGAGGAAGAGGATGCTCTCGTCCACGTCAGTCGTTGACTAGAAAATGACGAAGACAAAGAATCCATACTAACCTTACCCACCCCCTATGCTACGTTGGAAGGTTGGAACTTGGGATCATGGATGTGGGGATGATATCTAGGGTTTGATCTGGTACTTCTTGAATTCGAATGCTTCTACTCAATTGTATTGAGTAGATGCATAGAAGTTTTGTAGACGGTGGTGATGACTAGACGTGCAAGGATGAATTAGGATCAACGCGAGCGAGTCAATCTCGCATATTGGCCTACAGCCCGCTTTTCGCGAGACTTCCCACCCACTTGTTGTTCGGTTTGCACTTCCGCACGTCGCAGAATAGGAGGCTAGGCGGGTTTGGAATTTTTTTTTTTTGGTGGGGGGGGGGGTGTTGTTGTGCATGCGCCAATCTCGCACACTGCCCTTGACACCCCTGAAGATGACATGAAAGTGGGATGAGGTAGTTGCCGATGATTGCGGTGCCGCTAAGCTCGTTGCTAGCAAGGAAAGAACACTAGGTCGAGCAAAACACCAGAGCCAAACCAGGGGAAGCTAGCACAATATATGCATGAAAAAGATCTAGGGGGGAGAAAGCATGAAGGGATAGGGGCAAAATATATGCATGAAATGTTATTTTTGCATCCAGTGCCATGGCGCTCTCGTGAGGTCGCTGCATATTGTGTCCAAAATAATATAGTAGCGTGTGACTAGTTGGTGAAAAAAAATAAATTCGTCAAGTAAACGTGAAATAGTAGTGAAAAAATGAAACATAACCCCCTCCTCCTCCCTTGTAATGTTTTACTTCCTTTGTTCCAAAATGCTACTTCCTCCGTTTCACAATGTAAGTCATTCTAGCATTTCTCACATTCATATTAATATTAATGAATCTAAATAGATATATATGTCTAGATACATTAACATCAATATAAATGTTAGAAATGCTAGAATGACTTACATTGTGAAACGGAGGGGGCACTATATAGTTTTCGATGAGATATATTTTACTCCAATAAATTTTGAATAATTTTCTGTCAAATTCGTTGGACCGAAAATAATATTTTTGAAACGGAGAATAATAACCTTTTACCGTGTGAGCCGCGCGGGCGTACGTTCGTGTATGTTCGTCTCGCCCCGAACGAACGGGTACACCGTACACTTGACCGGACCAGCCGCGACCCGGCACGCCGGCACGTAGGACCCCGGGCGTTTTCCCCTCCCCTCGCGCGCACGCCCGCACGCGCGCGACGCGGCCCACGCCACGTCCCGTCCCTTGCCGACCTCCCGGGTGGCGCGGCGCGGGCGCGGGCGCCGGTGGAGAGGCCAGGAGCGCGACACGACGGAGTCGCGCGCGGAGACGTCGCCGTCGCGAGTGGTTGGTTACCACCCCGCACGCCTGCTGCTGCTGCTGTTTCGGTTTTGGGGTTTTTTTTTTTTTTAAGTGCGGAGCTTATCGCGGTCGGCGTCGTCGGGGCCTTTTTGCTTCGAGCGGACGGTGACGTCACCAGACCACCCCCACTGGACGATGTCGACGTCGCTTTCGCCTCCTCTCGCTTCGCTCGCTCTCACCCAACAATGGCGTGGAATTTTCAACCCACGAGTCCAACGTCTCACTGACGATTTTAAGCCTACCAGCTGTATGACTGTACCAGAAATGGTAGGTCCACTGCAATTAATCTCGCCCAAAAAATATATATAAAAAATAAAAATCTGCTAAATCTTGGAGCCAGTTTAATAGTATATCCACATGTTAGCTTTAAATTATTTATAACTAATTTAATAGTCTATTCAAACACCCGGTCATACCTCTCATACACACATAACGTTTTGGAGTCCGTATTACAGTTAGCTACAGATCCGTAGCCCACTTTCTTCTCTCTCTTCTCTTTTCTTGTCGATATGTGGTTATAGTTGGTTATTTTACTTCTCTTAGTGGAGAAATGCTAAGGGGTATTTCGGCTAGCTCCGCAAGATTGTGGGCTAGATGATTTTAAGCCTCACTCTTTCTAATTATTGTTATTAGCTCCTTCGCTAATACTATTCACGTCTTTTTTTTTTCTTTCTGTTTAGTGCCAGCCAAACCCGACCCGCTGTGACGAACAGGAAACTGATTACTACGCGCCATAAGCACGAACGCAAACGCGAGCACTGTGTCAACTGTGCTACGACCCAATCGTTTTTATTATTACGTGGCGGGCGTTAATGCGTGGGCCCGACGCGTTTACTGGCCCCACGTGTCATGTTTAGGGGTGGGAGGCGTATAATTAGGGGAGAATTCGAAGATCTTTAGGCATTTCGGCGAGACGAGCGGAGGCGCACGAGAGCACGATGAGGATTTGATTTTCTTTTTCTTTCTTTTGGTTTCAAGTCTCATCGCCAAATTTCGTTTTCGATTTTTTTTATTTTTTTTGCTCGTCTCGTCTCGTGTCTACCCTTTATTCATCCCTCTTCTCGCGTTGGTGCTCCTCCGCCCGATCTCTCGTCTCGAAGCTTCTGGAAGCTTCGGGGGGAGGGATCCCGGGCCGGGCTCGCCCGCCATGGCGCTGTGGCGGTGTAGCTCCTCGTGGCTCTCGTCGGTGTCGCGCTCGTCGGGGGGAGTCGGCGGCGGCGAATCGAAGGTGTCGCCGGAGATCGCGCCGGTGAGCGGCGGGGAGGGGGAGGGAGAGGAGGAGGAGGGGGAGGAGGAGAGGTGGTCGCGGCTGCTGCCGGAGCTGCTCACGGAGATCATGCGGCGCGTGGACGCCGGCGCCGAGCGGTGGCCGCCGCGGCGGGACGTGGTGGCCTGCGCCTGCGTCTGCCGCCGGTGGAGGGACGCCGCGGTGTCCGTCGTGCGGCCGCCGCTGGAGTGCGGGCGGATCACGTTCCCTTCCTCGCTGAAGCAGGTGAGCCTGAGCGCCCCCCGACCTAACCGCTATCATCTTGATCTGGCTGAACTTACATGATTTTAATTTTTGTGTGGGGGAAAATTTTCTTTCGTCCTATGACTCTATGAGGGTGCTCGAAGGCTGTTCGAGGACATGTTTTTCTTGTTCGATCTGTACGATTCGAGCTGATTTCCGGATGAATTGTTGGTTTGATTGTTGTTCTTTTTTACTCATACCTGTATTTTTAAGCTTTCGTTTGGGTTTCAATAATCGCCTGATTACAAGTATTCTTAAGCGAGGAGCACATGTCCATCCACTCGTCCTTGTTTTCTGAATTTGGTCGCCCCGCACTTTACTATGGCGACCAACAAAGTGATGTGGTAGGTGAAGTTAGTAAAGAAATATGGGTCTTTGGTATGCTCATATATGAAAATGCTAATTGTGACATTTGGATTTTGTTTTGGTCTGTTAGTAAGAGTATTTTGATGCCTAAAGGCACAATCTTTAGTTCACTTTAGGTCTCTATAATTGATTTAGTTGTTTTTTTTTTGACAGCCTGGACCAAGGGATGCTCCGATGCACTGCTTCATCAGGAGGAACAAAAAGAACTCGACCTTCTACCTTTATCTCAGCTTAACACAGGGTATGTCATAATGGATAATTTGAGCCTTTGAGGTTCCATCGTGGTTGTGGCCCCATGCTATTGTGGATTGGGTAGACGGTTTTGTAGACTGCGTCAACTGGGTTTACATATTGTTCTTTGATTTAATTGACGGAGCCGTAAACAAAATAAAACTCTATCAACTGACTTTCTGGTGGCTTCTGCTCTATCAATGATGTGGGTGTTGCAACTGTGCAATTAAATGAATTCTTGTTCAGACAATGGCAAATCTAGTAGGTAGTAAGCACGTTTTTAAAACAAGAAAAAAAATTATCTGCTAACGCTATCAAGGTCCCTTCTATGTATGACTTGTGAATTGTGACGTGCGATCTTCTTATAGTTGTTCTTAATCTTGTTTTGAAAAAGGGAGGATTTTTCTTCTTTTAATCCATCACAAGCCACAACATCATTTGTGACAAGGACCCTTGCACCTACTTTGCTGCCCACGTACATTATTTAAGGGACTTACATAACAGAATAATGAATATTTGACTAATTGACTTTGGTCTTGTTGTCCATAAAAAACATGACTTTGGTCTTTGGTAGTTGACAACTTATTTCTATTGAATACATTTTCGTTGGGATAACTTAGAAGTTACTCAGAACCTATGATCTTGGTATAGTATTAGACTCTTATTGGCCAGGGTCATCATAAAGTTTGAAAGCATTAACTGTCTGACATCCTATCATGGATCGAACGAGAGGCTGCATAACCATGATGTACCACCAATTACACATTGAGCTTTGTATGATCTGACAAAGTATAACAACACAAATTGTGTCCATTGTTTTATCATTTCTTTTTTTTTTGTTTAGGCACATCAAAATTATTTGTTGCCCGTGACTGCCCTGTTGATTGATTGTTAACAACTACATGACTCATGATCATATAAATAACTAAATAAGGGTGCAGTACAGCCTCACCAATGACTAAACACAGCACCTGTTGTGTTCAAACTTTTCTATGCCACTTCTGAGAATTATAAGTCAAATTACTAGGAAAACAGAAGGTACTGTGGAATTCATGTTTCTGAGGGGATGTATATGTCAAACCTGATGGATGCTTCTAGATATTAGAAGGTTAGGCACAACTATGTTTCGTTGACAAGTTTAAGGTTCTAGAATGAACCCGAGTACCCTATGGATAACCTTATTATGTTGAGCGATATTCTCAATGTGAAGATTGTGAATCTTATCACATGATTTGCAACTTTTGGTTATGAAACTGTAATACAATCCTCTTATGTTGGTGACTGAATCAAGGCTTATTTTCCTGATATGCTTGTTGCTTCTTAAGTATTAGACTGCAAAAAGAAAAATACGATCTTCAATTTTTTGCTCTCTTTTGGCAGCCCTAACGGATAAAGGAAAGTTTCTGCTGGCTGCTCGAAGGTTCAGAAACGGGGCACATACAGAATATATCATTTCCTATGATTGTGATGATCTATTTCCAGGAAGCAATTCGTATGTTGGGAAACTGAGGTTGGGTCCAATCATTCCATTAGGCTACTGCCTTTGCTTTCTTTGCAAGCATCATAAAGTTGTGCCACACTCTAATTGTACTCTAGTAATAATTTTACTGCCATCTTTCTTCATGTTATCATCATATCATCAGTTATCATGTTGCCTGCCTTGTTGAATAACGTGACCCGTTCATGTATCATTTTCATAGCATGCATTAATATCTAATATTTAGGTTCCGATCAAGCTTGACATTATTCAAAATGCAATATGACTTGGTATACACCTTTCCCTTCATGGTTTGTGTTTAAAATGTAGAGTGAAGGCATTAAGAAAGAGTCATCTGTGGAAGATGAACAAGACACAAACATATAGCGGTTGCTTGGGATAGTATATCTTTTCTAATTAGCTGCGCAGGGCATTTATATTTTTGATAGCTGGGTTTACATTGTGATCAATAAAATCATCTTTCAATTCCTAAGCCGACAAAACCGCTCTACTTGTGGCCTCCTGGGCTGACCATCTATTTTGGGGTAAATCTCAGAAGTGCCACCCACTATCAAGTTTCGAGTGCATTTGATCAAGTGATTAGAAGTTTTCTAGTGTGTATAAACCACACTTTTATTCAAGTTATTTTCCCACTATATTCATTTATTAGCTGGAACACTATTTTGATCGGTTAACTTCTTTGTACATGTAGATCTGACTTCCTGGGTACAAAGTTCATCATCTATGATAGCCAGCCACCATACGATGGTGCAAAGCCCTCACGGAGCCAATCGAGTCGTCGCTTTGCAAGCAAACAGATTAACCCAAATGTTTCAGGCGGTAATTATGAAGTTGGACAAGTGTCATACAAGTTCAACTTCCTCAAATCAAGAGGACCAAGAAGAATGCAGTGCAATATCCAGTGCCCCGTAGGCCAGAGCACCGCATCAGATCCATTGAAGAAGCTGATTAGCACCTCAAGCCCCTTGGCTCTAAGAAACAAGGCACCACGATGGCATGAGCATCTGCAGTGCTGGTGCTTGAATTTCCATGGCCGGGTGACCGTCGCCTCGGTGAAGAACTTCCAGCTCGTTGCTCCAGCTGGCACCAGCGATCCATGGGGCATTGCAGATGAGGAGACAGTGATCCTGCAGTTCGGTAAGATTGAGGACGACGCGTTCACGATGGACTACCGGCAGCCGCTGTCAGCCTTCCAGGCGTTCGCCATCTGCCTCACAAGCTTTGGCACGAAGCTGGCCTGTGAATAAGTGTAACTTTTGGGTTTGATGATGATTTACACCGTGCATATGGATGGGATCTCCGTTGATAGCGCGGATAGCCTGAAGCCCTGAACTATAGCGCCCCTGTTGAACCAGGAGAGTAAGGTGTAAAAGGGCGACAGGGGCACACTGCACTGAACACACCGTGTCCCTAACTCTCGACTCTCTCTTCTCTTTTTCTCTCGTCTAATGATGTGGATGGACTTGGTTTATGTTGATCTTGGAGAGATGATGGTATAACTCTTTGTTGTAAATGGCACTCCTTTTCACTTGCTGATGTACCCCGTGCATAATGAATGTACCATTCTCCAGTCGAGTTTGCCCCTGGTCTCTTTGATAAAGGAAGCTTTTATTGGAATCAGACGATATAACTGAGACGCATACAGCAAAAGTCACACCGAACACCCATAAAAGAGTTACTCCCCCTATCCAACTCGAAGTTCGTTTCTATTTGACGCCGTTTACTTTTTTTAAATATGTTTGACCGTTTATCTTATTAAAAAATAATTATTAATTTTTTCTATTATTTAATTTATTGTTAAATATACTTATATGTATATATATATAGTTTTATATATTTCATAAAAGTTTTTTAATAAGACGAACGGTTAAATATGTGTTAAAAAGTTAACGGTGTCAAATATTTAAAAATGGATGGAGCAATTAGTAAAAGCCATGCCGCTGATCTCTGGCATTCCCTTTACTTTGTTCTCTTCAGGCCGAAGTTGGCTCCGAACAGGAGTGATTTATCAGTTTGATCACCAAGGACGATGGACAACGTTCCATGAGTTCTGACCAGTGACAACGGTTGTACCGTGTAAAGCGTACCTCCTTCGCCACGGTCGCGGCAAAAGCGCACGATGGCGCGAGAGACCAAAGGGTATGTTTGGGGGAGTTTTAAATTCTGTGAAGCAGCTGTTTGGTAGCCAGCTTCTGAGAATCTGGAAAAGCTCTGAAACCCAGCTTCTCCAGCTTCTGGCTTCTTAGTTCATTTTTCAAAATCTGTAACTCAAAAGCTGTGGACTGTTTGGGACAGCTTCTAGCAGAAACAGCTTTTGGAAAAAGCTGCAGCTAGGAAAAGCTCCCCCAAACGGGGCCCAAAACCGTTTGTCTACCGCCGGTCCCTTATAACATTTGGCCAGGCCGAGACAGAGAGTGCCTAGGCCGTGGCCAGTGCGGCCCATATCCTGTGGGCGTTCGGCCGAATCGGCCCATGTCGCTGTCCGCTCCGCACGCCATGGCCCATACGCCTGGACGCTGGACACTCGTGATCGCCGCATAAATTCGGAGAAAAATGCAGTGGACGAGGGGGGAAGAGCTGCGCAGCATATAGTGCCAAATTTCGGACTCTGAGCTTGTGAAGTACTAGTAGTACATGATCTATTCGCATCACATGGCAGTATTAGCGCTAGTTCATCGGCCGCAAATTCTCTCTGCAAAATGAGCAGTATTTACACTTAAACCTGCTGGTTCTGTCATGGCTTCTTTTCCATATTACTCCTACGATCTACTCCCTATGTCCTATTTTAAGTGCAACCATGAGTTTCCGTGACCAAGTTTGATCATCCGTCTTTATTTGAAATTTTTTTATAATTAGTATTTTTGTTGTTACGAGATGATAAAACATGAATATTACTTTACTCGTGACTTATGTTTTTAATTTTTTTTAAAATTTTTTCAAATAAGACGGACGATCAAAATTGGGCGTGGAAAACTATGGCTGCACTTAAGATGGGACGGAGGGAGTAGCTTGGCAGTTGGCAAGATAAGAGATAGCTGTAACTAAATTCAGGTGACTGTATTAAATTAATCAGGTAGGCGAACTGCAGTAATTCGACATTGTGCATGCATGATTAATTCACAATCACAGGCATTTCCCCTTGAACTAGTATATACAAATACAACACGAATGGAGCTGCAAGAACAGCACACTTGCAACACTTTAATTGTAGATTAGTAGTAGTAGCGTGTATGAGCAACCATTGGCCCAGTCGTCTCAGTGGTCATGTCTCAGAATCCAATGGACCAAGCTTCAATTAATTTCCTGTGAACCTAAACAATCTGGACACAATCAATACAATTACAAGTTAGCACTGACAATGCAATTACCAGGACATAAAAAGTACAGTAAAATGCTACTCCTAATAGAAGTATTACGCTATGATTTCTGTAGATCATGTATTCGCATTTGCCGTGGCCTGGCATGGCCGTCGGCCACGAGCTTGGCCGGAGCTCGGGACGAACACCTTGGAGGTGGAGACTGCTTCTTGTGCTGCACGTGGATGCCGAGGAAGGAGGTCGCCGGAGGGTTGCTCGACACGGACGGCAGCGCCCGCGAGAGCCAGGACTCCGACGGCGACTTCATCGACGGCAGCGGCGGGAGCGGAGGCACCATGTCACGGCTCGCCGCGGCCTTGTCCTCCAATAGCAGCGGCCACCCGTAGCCGCCGCCGCCGCCGCCTCCGCCGGCGCCGGCGGCGTCGCGCCTTTGTTTCTTCCCGCCGTCGAACACCTTGGGCGGCGCCGGCCTTGGGAAGCGAGGAGGCGGCAGCAGCTTGGGATCGTCGTGGCTGTCGTGGCATTGGTCGTGGCTTCTGTCTAACACCAGGAGGAAGCCGAGGTGGGTAGCCTTGGGGTGGACGGCGCCGTCTCCTTGTTCCAGGTAAAGCTCGCGCACCGACGGCATTGTCGTGTCCAGCTCCGGCGACAGCAACGCGCCGATACCCTTCCGGCCGCCGCGGCCTGATCGCCGGAGGGAGTTGATATACACTTCCTCCCAGGATCGCTGCAACGACGCACCGGACGAACAAGTGAGAATCGCTCGCGTTTTGATTCGTCGCGCGGCAGCAGGTGGAGGTGGAGGAGATGTTTGTTGCTGCTTACCATGATGCCCGTGTCGTGCGCGCTCCGGACGAGTGGGTTCCCCAAGCTTTGGCTCCTGCCGATCTTGGAGAGGAGGGGCGCGCCGCGGTCTCGCCGCCGGCCACCGCCGCGGCGTCTCATGGCGGGCGCTGGGTTGAGGAGGAGCAAGGTGCTCTTCATGCACCGCGTGGGAAGAAGCAGCCCGCACCTCCTCGACGAGACGCCCCGCGTACTGTGCGCGTCCCACTCGCCGCCGCCGCCGTTGTCGTCGACGGCGGCGTCGGCGTCGTCGGTCTTCTCCCTCGGAACGATGCACAGTGTTCGAATCGTCGGCGTTGGCTCGGGAGGAGGCAGCAACGCGTCGGCGCCGTGGCCGTTGCGCGCGGCCGCCGCGGCGACGCTGGCCTTCCGGGAGCTGCATTGCGGCGAGAGGACAGCCACGGCGTGCGCCGCCGGCAGGAAGCGGTCCATCATGACGCCGCCGCCGACGCCGACGCCGCGCGGAGGCTGGGCGACGGCGTCGCTGAGGCCGCTGGCGCTGCTGCAGTTCACGGTGAGGCAGCTGTCCGCCACGGAGAGCGCGTCGGAGAACCGCGCCTCCTGATCCCGCTCCCGCACCGGCGCGGCGACGGCGACCACCGCCATGGCGTCGCGCGCGGGCTCCTCGTCCCTCGCCGTGGCGTGCACCATCGTCGCGCGCCGGGTGCGGACGCTCTTGGGATGACCGGGCCGCGTGCCATCCGTCCGCGTCGCCGCCTCGCCGGCGGCGCCACCGCCATGGCGCCGCACGGAGACGAGCGGCGCGGCGAGGTCGATGCGCCTGTTCGCGTCGGCCATGACCGGCGCCGCGAGCTGCCTCCTCGCCTCGCCACCACTTGTCACTCTCGCTGTGTCACTGGCCTCGCCACTGCACTGCAGCATTGGCATTTTGGGCAACCAAATTCCAAATAATTTAAAGGAGGCTTCTTGCAACAACCTGCCTAATAAAGAGCAAAGAGTTCATGTAATATTCAGTGCACAGTAGCTTGCATGGTGACTGGGAGTAGTTAGTTGTCTATGTACTTGTTTACTCACTCAGGACGTGGCAGGAAGTGGCCACCTGAACTACATGTTGCTCGTTGTTAACTTGTCAGATTGGTCTACTATGCAACACCAACTACATGAGCCAAGATTGGTCCCATTTGTTTCTGATTAACATATAACACCCCCCTCCCTCCGTATAAAAAAGAATCAAATCCTGGCCATTAACCTGGGTAAATGTTTGTCCCGATTCATAGCTATGATTTAAATTATTTTTGGATGAAGAGATGTCGATTTCTATTAGCAAGTTTTTCAGACTGTTAATTAGTGTTTTTTCTATAAAAAATTTTTATATAGAATTTACTCTAAAATATTAAAAAAAATCATTTTTAAAATTTGTAATGATTAATCATACGTTTTATGTGCCATCGAAAATCTTCATCTTTATATAAAACGAACGGGGGGAAACTACAAGTGAAAACATGGAGAATTAATTATAGTTCTCGGTGCTGGTTCTAGTGCACATGACCACATGATTAGTTATCAAACATGACTAGTCATCCATCTCTCACGCAGTAGGTGAATGTCTGATACAATTCGATCTGCAGATTGGCTGCTTCTCCGGCTCAAAGGAGGAAAAGAGCGGACGACCTGGTGTCCTCTCTGATAAATTCTCCTTGGACTTAAGCTGCAACTGCATCAGCATCACGCGATGCATGTCAAGTTCTTTGGAGAGCTTAACGACCGGTAGGTAGATGACCATTTCTCTTGTCGACAAGAGAGAGCTCAATAATTCAGCAGCAGATGCACAGTCATCTTCGAGCTCATAACGCCTTGTGGATTTACGTCAAAACCGGTCGTTTTCCGTCGCCGGCGAGGAGGGTCGCCGCCGACACTGTCTTCTCCTTCTCCTTCTTCTTCTTCTTCTTCAGTTAGCTAATCTAGTACAACCACTGACAAAAGTGGCAATAGAAAATGGCAAAATGGGATGGAGAAAACGGCTATGGCAGTGACGATAGGATGAAATTCCATGTATTTTTGCCGTTCAATCATAGAAGAAGTGCTTTTATAGGGTAGTTGAAGCTTTGCATTTAAGCTATGTAGGTACCCAACGACTCCATGATCTGCCAATACTTTGTTTCTTTGAATTCATAGACCATTAAGAAATTGATATAGCATTGATCAATACTGTTGTCACATAGATCACCGTTATCTATGAAAAAAAAGAGAGATCACCAAACTGTTGTGATACACTTGATGGGGCATTGAGGAAAATAATTCAAAATTAAGTTATGAGCACTTGTCAATGTTATCATCTTATTATGCATCTGGCACTACTACTAAATATTGGAGTATCTAGGTAGGGAACAGAATAGTCGCTAGGACCGTTACAGTGGCATTGTTTCGCCTATAGCTTATTATAGACCGGAACACTTATTAATGATAAAATAATTTCTCGGTAAATTTTTTATATATACTTGCCTAGTGATTTAAAAGCCAATGCTAAAAAATAGACCATGATGTAAAAACATGAAAATCAACACAAATTAAAATTTAAATTGGTTATGGCTGACAAGTGGAATTTCTTTTGAGTTTTTACATGTGCGGGCGTTCCTTTGGTTGTTTTACTCTTAATTCTGCATTGTGTAGCTGACATGTGAGTCCATATAGAATTTATGTCCGTCCGATTTCTTCTCTAAAAAAATGTCCGTCCGATTCAGCGTCAGGCAAGACGAAAGCACAGTGGAAACCTGAAGCCAAAGTAAAATGCTCTGCAAAGAAGAACATTGTGTTATCTAAGGCACACATTCTAAACACTGTCTCGACTTGGTTATTTCTTCGATTTTCATTAGCACATTTTTTAAACTATTAAATAGTGTATTTCGTATGAAAACTTTCGTATAGAAGTTGCTTTAAAAAAATCAAATTAATTAATTTTTTAGTTTTTAATAATTAATACTTAATCAATCATATGCTATTCACGTATTACGTTTTACGTGCGGCTAATCAATATAATTTAAAACACATTTTAGAAATACTAACTAAGATAATTGTGCAGCTCATGATCTTGGGATGCAGATCCTCTGCTGGGGATCTCGTTCCCATGATCTGAAATATGATGAGTTCTCAGCTCACTTCGCGGGCAGACATGACGATTGCACGTTGTTCCTGATCCTGAACTTTCAAGGGACCATTCTGAATTTCTGATGCCTCGTGGCTTTCACCATCAGCTCAGATTTAATCGAAGTCGTAGGCATGCTGATCCGATGAACGCTAACAGCGGGCCGTGTATTCAGGGTTGGAATAAGTTCACTTTATGTCCCTTATCGAATCATGGCCCACGTATACGGACCAGCCCATTATATTTAGGCAGCCCGCTTTAAACCAGAAAGGATTTATTGGGCTGAAAAATTATAAATCTTGGCCCACAATCTTCCAAGGCCCAAAATTCGTACAATTATCTCGACCCCCAAAACGACTTTATTACTTTTTTTTTCGTAAATATGCGCTAAAAATAAGTTACAGGTAAAACCTTCTATGTATGTATTTTTCGCGATATAAAAGTTAATGTTAGAAAATCATAATATTGTCTCGTTCTTTTCTCCAACAAGAGTTGGATAAAGATTAAGATTTTCGTGGCACGCTTTTCAAACCGCTAAGCGGTGCGTTTCGTGGGAAAACTTTCTATATGAAAGTTGCTATATTTTTCAAGTTTATAATAATTAAAACACAATCAATCATACGTTAATATCACATCATTTTGCGTAAAAAAACTTCATCTTCATTTTCGGGAGAAAATAACACCACCAGAAAACGAACCCCCTTTTTTTTTTGCGGGGATGATGAAACAAACCTTTAAATCAACTCTTAGAATTCAAATATTGGTTGTAGGCTTGTAGCCGATAATAATTAAGCTAATAAAGAAATGATCGAGCTGTATCTTCATCTCCTACCCGTACCTGCGATTTCTGAGTTCTGACTAGGAGAGGCGCGAGATGCTGCAGGTGCAAGCCGCCAGGTGCAATCTTTGAAGCTACATCTCCGTGCGATCCAGTACTTGCCGGTGACACCTCGCATCAAACCAGGTAAGATATAGCACTCGGTTTAATTCTGCTCCAATTTATCTCATCCATACATGTCAAATATGACAAGAGAAATTGTAGGTGAAAGAAAATAGAGATATTTAATTAAGCTTGCTTACCTGATGCTCTGAATTCTGATGGTAACAATCCATCATGTTTATGAAGCTATCAGTCTAGCAAGAGTTCGATAACAGGTAGGTGGTACGAACCGGAGAATCAATCTGATGGAGGCAGAAGTTCTTCCATCTGCATGATGAACTCCTGCATAACTTCTGAAGAAAAAGAGAAGATGATACTTTAATTATGACTTTTATGAACAGTGCACTGCAACCAGATTAAGCATTCGCGGTTAGTCAATCGAAGTACTAGTGTACTATATGCGCGGAGTTAATTCTGAAGCGAACTCGCGCACCTACCAAACGTCCCCAAGGCTCGCCTCTTTCTGCGATATAATTCCGGATATATCTGAATTTCTTTCAAGTTTCAAGAAGAACTCGCTCTTGGTGTCAAAGAAGAACAAGGAGAAGAAGTTGATTCTTTGCTTGTCATGATGCTTGTCCGCACAGTGAAGAAACCGAGCAAGTTCGAAGATTCCGACACTGTCACGGCCAAACCGGCCAGGTATTTGGTAAATTTTCGAGCAAGTTTGCATGATACGAATTTGCATTTTCAAGAAAAGATCGATTCAAATTTGTTTTTTATTTTTAGTTTTTTTTTTGTTCTGGAGATGAATTGGCAATGATCAAACGTGTTTGGTTTCAGGGCCGTGTTTGAGATGCCGCACCGGACGTCGCCGCGAGCGCCGGTGCGCTCGAAGACGACGGCGGCGGCGCCGGCCGCGGCCGGCTCGGAGCACCACCGCGACCGCGTAGTCGTCGGCGCCGGCGGCGGCGCCGCCCGTGGCACGTCGCCGCGAAGCCCGCAGCTTCCCGAGGCAAGGATGCTCTAGCTAGTGACACGAGCAATGCAGGCATGCAGCTAAGCTAGCTACAGTGTGTCAGTGTGTTATTCTTGACGAGTGTTTGCATGGTGGCGTGCTTGCAGAAGAAGCCGGCGGGCGGCGGCGCGGCCGTGTCGCGGGTGGCGGAGCTGGAGGCGAAGCTGGGGAAGGCGGAGGGCCAGCTCGCCGAGATGCGGGAGCAGCTCGCGGCGGCGGAGAAGGCGAGGAAGGACGCGCGCGCCGCGCTCGTGGAGTCCAAGAAGCGCTTCTCCGCCGCCAAGAAGAGAGTCGCCACCGCAGGCGCCGCCTCCTCGTCGGCGGCCGCCGAACAGACGCCGCCGCAAGCCGTCAGCGACGAGAAATGCGGCGTGATCTCGCCGGCCGGCGATGTCCCTGAGGCTGCCGAGCCGGGCGACGCCCAGGGTGAGGAGACCAAGGAGATGGCTGATGATGATGAGGTGAACAGCGTCACCGCCGCCATTGTTGGAGACCTTGAAGGGAACAAGGGAGGGCAGGAGGTCGAACAGCTGAGGACGAAGCTGATGGAGAAGGACATGGAGGTCTACGAGCTGAAGGCGAAGCTGATTGCGATGGACGCCGAGGCGGACGATCTCCGGGCGAGCTTGGCCACGAAGGGCATGGAGATCGACGAGCTGAGGGCGAAGCTGACGTCGAAGGACGCGGACATCGCCGCCGTCGAGGCCGACAACGCCGAGCTGATGAAGATGGCGGAGGAGGCCTCCCATGCCGTGAAGGAGACGGCCACGAAGGCGAGGGACACCGAGCACGCGCTGAGGGAGAGCGCGGCGCGGGAGGCGGCCCGTGTCGCCGAGCGCCTGCGGGCGTCGGAGCGCGCGCGGGAGGCGCTGGAGGCGGAGTTGCAGCGCGGCCGCGCGCAGAGCGAGCAGTGGCGCAAGGCGGCCGAGGAGGCCGCCGCGGTGCTCGCCGCGGTGGAGCACGGCGCCGGCGCGCCCGCCGCCGACGTAGAGTGGCGGCGCCACAGCTCGGGCGCCGCCGCTGGCGAGAGGGTGGCCAAGGACACGGACGAACACCACGTCTCCGGCGGGAAGCGGAACAGCGGCGGCGCCATGCGGATGCTCAGCGAGCTGTGGAAGAAGAAGGCGCAGAAGTGATCTTCGAGAGATATGGTTGGCGGGAAGCGATGGTGTTCGCGCGATTGGGAATTCAGAAATTTCACCGGCTTTATATATGCATCAGTTTAATTTACTTGTTTATCTTGCTTAATTTAAGACGTGTTTGGTAAAAAAAATAACATTATTTTGTGTTGTTTTTGAATTACTGGGTGCCTAGAACCTGTGAGCAAACCGCATTTTGCGTAGTGCTAAGTGTATAACATTATTGTTGAGTTTTGGTTATGATTGAGAAGAAAGTATTGAGACTCTGCTGTGGTCATCTTTATCAAATGTCATTTTGGCTCACTTTGTATGGAATGTCACTAATTGTGGCTTTGATGTTGGCTAAACAAGTTTAACCAACAATGTTGACATGACTAGAATGTCTTAATTTGGGGATTGTGGTAATGTGGCAACTTAACACAATGTAATGTTGTTTCTGCATCTCACTCATGATGAAAAGCAATTGTGAAGAAAGTTCTTTTTTTCATATCCTTGTTAATTAAAATGATAATGAGCTAAACTGGTTACGTTTCTTGTGGTGAAATCTATCCATCCAGGTTCAAGTTCTAGACATGGTATGGGTATCTTGCATTTGTGGTTATTTTTTTAGTAGCAAGCGTCATACTCGTCAACAATCACTGATAGTGACATCGTTAATCTCAAGACACGTTGACCTGATCTTCGAAGGCGATTATAGGATGGTGTGTGCGTGTGTATTCGTAGATACGAATATACACGTATGTATATGAGCGTTTGTATTTGTACCGTTAGTTAGGAAAAAAAACATGATGTAGACATATGGCCAAAATCTCTTAACAGGCCATGATCCAGGAGCCCATAATCCACTTAGGAAGATATTTCCTCTTTCATTTTTTAATGATATTTGCTGAAGAGGAGATGGATCTTCTCAATAATAAGAGATAAGCTATTTTTTCTTCAAAGAGAAAAATATATGCTAATTCGCAAAGGCAAATCACTTGTGCATATAGCACCAACAAAAGTCATGGGGCCAGGGGCATATCTGGAATTCAATTTTCATGGGATATATATATATATATATATATATATATATATATATATATATATATATATATATATATATATATATATATATATATATATATATATATATATATATATATATATATATATATATATATATATATATATATATATATATATATATTGTTATGGAATACAGGAATACACACTGTTTACACTGTTACTGTTTTTGTTTTTGTTTTTATGATATATATGATCATGGGTGCATGCCAAAGTTGAGCAGGAAGCAAAAGGGCCCTACATGCATACACACCCACTCAATCTCTCAGCCACAAACATAGAGATCTATAAAAGGAAAAGACAAAAGCTAAGAGAGGACAGGAACTACAGCACAAAAAAAGCAGAAGCATAGATGCATGATCTCCCTGCTATTCCGCTGCTGTTGCTATTATATGACAGTGGTCCATTAGGACCTTTACAATGCGGTTAGGTGTCGAATTGTCTTGGAGCGCCAACTTGGATTTTCGCGTACGTGGTGATTAAACCCGTGCCTCTGCATAGCGCCTCGCTCCCACACAGGGGGACGAGTTCTCCGCCTCTCGCTAGTCCACACGCGAACCAAAAAAACCCATCATGCATGCGCTGTGAATCCCGTGCCTCCGTCTCCTCGTGCTAACATGCACTGTGGGGATGATTGCCTCGCGCCGATTTCACATCTTTAGGGAGGCCAGAGACACACCGCATTGCTCCTGCCCTTAGGCAAGCAAATCTGAGCAAAGTGTTTCTGCAGAAATTATTTTAATAATGTAGATTATTGCAAGCTTGTTCTCTTTGTGTGATCTGAATAGTCACCAAAAGAATTGAAATTGTCTTAACAATGTACATTATTGCATCACTTATGGTTCTACACACACAAGGTCAAATTTGGTCCATGAAAAGAAATAATTGTGCATTTGCTTGCACTTTTAGTAACATAGTTTTTCTCCATGTGTATAGATTGTTTTTTAAAACAGTACAAATACACATAAGCTCGTATAAACCTACACACACTTGCTCAATGAGTATACACTCTACCTCTATGATCATTTGTAAAGACTAGACCAATTTATCTTAAGATTAACGAAATTACCAAAGTCATCTCGTTGTTGACAGGTACCATGCCTAATACTAGAAGAATTACTAGTTGTAAACATGTATATGCTGATTTTGATATAACAAGTTTGCATAGTGATAATAAATAACATATACTATATATTGTTCATTTCTTTTTCATATTTCCTTATATTAATATTTTTAACCATTTTTAAAAACTGTCCTTGCGCTTGAGGACCTAGAGCAAGATTAGCATATAGTTGGAGGAGCCACGTAAGTTGTGGTACCCTGTGAAAAACCTACTTAGATATCATTTGAAACACATGATTCTCAAAACACGAAAACAAAAACAATCAATGATACCTTTGCAAGGCCCACCTTTATTAGCAATCTATACTATTTTAAAATATAGTAGTGGTGGTTGTGAGGGGGTGAATCTGCCACTACTCCCACCACCATCTCCGAAAAAAATAGTGTGGGGCTACAAGACTCAGTATTTTGGCAATAGTTATATGTAGAAATTAAAAGATTATTAATAGAAAATAAACAATTTTCTTAAATTTAAATCCCATTTCAACATACGAGTAATATACCAATAAAGATAAAAGAAGAGATATCTCTCTATGTCGATATCATGAACACTAAAGCTGGACAGTGAGGGAATCTCAAAAGTATTAGTATTATTCAACGTGAGAATGATACCCATAGATAAGACTAGTTCCTTTGCTTACTTACTTACTTACCACAATAAATAGAGTGTATGGGACCAGATTTTGAAATTTCGGAAACAACCCCCACCCATCGACCCCAAAACTATTTTCCCCCAAAATTTTATCTATACTATTTTAAAATATAATAGTGGTGGTGGTGAGGGGTGAATCTGCCACCACTCCCACCACCATCTCTGGAAAAAAAATAGTGTGGGGCTACAAGACTCACATTTTAGTAACAGATATATGCAGAAATTAAAAGATTGTTAATAACAGATTAATGATTTTCTTTAATTTAAATCCCATTTCAACATACGAGTAATATACCAGTAAAGATAAAATAAGAGATATCTCTCTATGTCAATATCACAAACACTAAAGCTGGACAGTGAGGGAATCTCAAAAGTATCACTATTATTCAACATGAGAATGATACCTATAGATAAGACTAGTTCTTTTTCTTAGTGTATGGGACCAAAATTTGAAATTTCGGAAACAACCCTCACCCACCCCAAAACTATTTTGCCCCAAAATATTATTTTTTAAAAAAAAAAAACGTTCAAACTTTTTTTATAATTTGGCTCAAATTTGTTTGAATTTCAAATATTTTAATCATGGTATATTTCAAATTTTCCAAAATTTAGAATTTCAAAGAAATTTAGTGTTCCCCTAGAAATTCCCAAAATGATATTGTAAACCATGTGGGGGACTAGTCCACCAAAAGATTTTTTTTTTGAATCTAGAGATGGATTCTAATGACTCGAGTGGACGTGCACTCATTTATTGCATATAGTGTTTCCTGGGTAGTCTTTCCCGGGGTCTCATGACCCTAGTGGATTATCCAATTCTAACTAATTTATGTCATACTAATTAGTATATTGGTTAATAATTAGATAATTAGTCCGGGTAATTTCTGTTTTAGGATCGCCACTAATTGCATGTTAACTGAAATGTTATGAAAAAAAATTTCAAACAAAATAAAAGATAGATTAATACATAATATATCACTCTGCAAATATGTAAGTTCAAATTTGGCTTCTATAAGTTGTAATAAAAATGTTGCATGTTTGGTGAGTTTTATATATATATATATATATATATATATATATATATATATATATATATATATATATATATATATATATATATATATATATATATATATATATATATATATATATATATATATATATATATATATACACACACACACACACACATACATATTAGTCTATATTATCAATTTTTTAAGATTTTTTTCATAACTATTTAGTTGATATACAATAAACGAGTGAATGTCCACCCAAATTCTTTAAAAGTTTCCCACCTCATTCACAATGATGCGCATGCTCATAAAAAAATAATTCTTCTCATGAAAAGTCCTACGTGCACCAACCCAGGAAAGGCACATGAATCCAACATAGAACTTCAATGCCAACATATACCATACCAAATATAGCAAGACCATATGAAAGCATACACACAAAGTCAAATCAATACATGAGTAAAAATACAACCCACAAACTTGCATAGTTTCACACACCCAACAACAAGCTTTTTGGCTTTACTAGCTTAGCTAGCTAGCTAGCACTGGTTGGTGACAAACCCTACACTGTACATCATGTAGTGATGACAACTGTACATTTTGGCAATCAATCATCCAAAAGGAAAGAGGATCTAGCAAATTATCCAATTGATTGGAGCTGCATATGCATAGATAATAAGCATGTTGTCTCTATTTGAGCTATAGTAGAATTAAAAGTTGCATCCATGGCCCCACATATGCCCTACCCTCCTTACCCTTATCTAGCTACCATGCTGGCCCCAGTCCCCTTGTTGCACGGATCATGGCTGGATCGAATCGATGGACGATCAATCATCGATTGGTGTTAGGTTGATCAGTAGCTTAATTCGTCGTCATTCTCAATGCAGTGTCGATCTGTGTAAGCGAGGAGCCTAGCTCAGCTTTAGGGTGTAAGTGGGTAAGCCGCAAACCCACTAATAGGTTAAAGTAAGTGGGTTCGAAACTTACTTTTATCTATAAGTGAGTTTCACGGTTTAACCACTTACACCCTTAACTTAGCTTAGGCGAGTGGGTTAGCGACAGGTGGTGGCTGCCGGTGGAAGGGGGCCAGGCGGTTGTCGCTGAGGCGGGAGAGGTAGGCAGCCTTCTTGTACTCCCCCCACGTGAACTCCTCGTACCGGCTCTGCTCCTCCTCCTCGCCGTTGCCGACGCCGGCCACCAGCAGCTGCCGCAGCGGCGCGATCCTCTGCTCCAATGGCGGCCCTCCGAAGTAGATCATTGACACCCTCGACTTGAGCTTGTTGGCCACCACCCTGTGCCGGACGCTCCTCATCCTCCCGTTCGTCATCACCTGCAGCGAGTCGCCGACGATGACGAGGAAGGAGGCGGGGTCGGGAGGGACGGTGACCCACTGGTGGTCGCCGGCGTCGGCGTCGTGGTGGAGGGCGACCTGGAGGCCGGAGGTGGAGTTGGAGTGGAGGATGGAGATGAGCTGCGGGTCGGTGTGCTCGCCGAACCCGGTCGGGCTGCAGTTGGGCATCAGGTTCTGCAGCAGCGGCGGGCATGGCGGGTAGTGGTTCAGCCGGAGGATCTGGTCGCTCGCCGCGCCGTCGCCGACGACCATGTCGGCGAGCGCGCCGCGCGGCGCCACGCCGAGGCCCTCCGCCACCATCTCCAGCACCGTCCTCGCCATCCCCCGCATGGCGCCCACGTACTTGTTCGCCGCGTCCCTGCGCGCGCGCATGCACGTCGTACATTGACGCGAACTGTGTTTCGAAGCATTTCGTATGCATACAAGGTGTTCGACGGTTGGTTACCGGAGCGAGGACGACGGTGCGGGGGAGGAACGGGAGAGGGACGCGCCGTCGATGGCGAGGAGGAGGTACTCGAGCCACCCCATGTCGCCATTGCGGCCGATGCGCTTGCTCCCGTACCCGAACGGCGACGCGGGGCCGTGCGCGTCCTTCGCCGCCTGCGGCGACGCGAAGAACCGGACGGCCTCCGCCTCCAGCCTACCCACCACGCCCTCCCCGACGCCATGGCTCACCACCTTGAAGAACCCAAACCTCTCGCACGCCCGCACCACCTCGCCCGCCGCGCCGTCCGCGGCCAGGTCCACCACCGGCAACCCGGCGCCGAAGTTATCCTCCACCGACGGCGACCTCACCAGCGAGATCTGCTCCAGCGCCGCCGGCTTCGCGAGCACCACCATGGCCAAGATCGAGCGAGCTAGAGTACACACTGCTACCGATGAGTGAGCTGAGCTGAGGTCGAGGTGATGAGTGCATGGTGTATATATAGGGGGGATCGAGACGAGGTGCAGGACGATCGAATGGGAGGGGAAGGGACAGCGTTGGTGGGCGCTGCTTTTTTCTCGGACTTTTCCGCGTTGGGTGTACGTATCGTCCGCATCGATCGAACGAACGGTTGCTCGCTTTTTTTTGTGTCGTGGCGAGTTGAGGTGGAGAAGGCGGCAAGATCCGGGCATAATTCGGCGGGGAGTGGAGGTGGAGTCCATGGCCATGGCCAACATTCGCGGGGGGAGGAGGCGACGTGTTCCAGTGTGATCCGCCGGGTGGCAATATGGCGAGCTGGGGGAGTACGTCATGTGTGGGCTCTGTTCGGGAGTGAGGGTTCACTCTCCGCCACATAAAACGAAGCAGTGTTTAACACATAATTAATTAAATTTTAGCTAATTTTTTTTAAAAAATAGATCAATATGATTTTTTAAAGCAACTTTCGTATATAAACTTTTTACAAAAAGCGCATCGTTTAGCAATTTGAAAAGCGTGTGCACGCGAAAAATGAGGAGGAGGAATTGGGAACTACTTCTAACGAACACAGCCTAAAATAAAATGTCGGGCCCTCTGGCACGGAACTATTTTTTTTGCGACTATCTATTAATGTTTCGATAGATTTGTAGTTTCAAATCTTGTAAAGTTTTAAAATTTAGGAAATTTTGTTCAGGTTCGATCGTATTTTGCTCCCTCGAAATTTCGGTCCCCGGGTAGATTTATGCATGCACACCGAAGTTGTAAAACCCGCCACTTCATCGATTTATGTAAAAAAATGATGTATAACTCTTGGTCAGAGTTTACAATTTTGGTTCAAAATTTCGGAAATTCAGACCCCACCGGTAAAACAATACTGACCGAAATGTTTAGGTTTTCTCATTTTTTTGTGGAATATTGTCAAAGTTTATTAAAATTCAGTCAGAACCTTTCAAAATTTCAAAAAAAAAAAATCGGTCCAAAAAGTGCCGAAAATCACAAAATTTTGGTCCTACCGAAATTACCGATATTTTCACTGAAATTAAAATTGTAAACCCTGCTCTTGGTACAAGGGACAAGTCAAACAAAGACGTGTCTTTGAGAGAAAAATGGGGAGCAAAATATTTGTTAGAGCTACACGCATAAGATATTTTTTTTTTTTTTGAGAAAGAGGGCATTACTCTCCCATTTTATTACTAAAATGAGCAAAAGTTTTAACAATATGCAGCCAACAGGCAAAAGGACAGCCAAAAGAAACATGCACACACACTGACACAAACAAACATTATTAGTCCTACATCATCATACGACGCTGTCCCACTCTGATGAGTAGAACAACACCGAACGTCCAAACAAATGTCGATCTAAAAACCAATCTAGTCTATCATAGGGCATTATTCATTCTCTTTAGCCTGATAACATGACACTCCCTGGGGACTCCCATCTTCTTTTGTTGGAAGAACTCCAGTAGACACTCATGTGTGGCCTCCAGCCATGCCTAGCTTGAGCTGAACATTGTTCATTGGCTTATCTTCTTTAGCTACAGTAACAATTTTCTTCGCTCTTCCTTCGTAGTCCGCAATATAGATGAAGAATCGATCCATTAACAAGCATCATGCATCAAGTCAGTAGGGTCAAGAGGTAATTTGTTCTTCAAACATGCAGCATTCCTGACTTTCCATAAAGCCTGACCCATATTGACTCATTTTTTTTCCTTTTTCCTGGCATTTCATGGTTATAATCTTGTAATTTTTTCCTGCTCTATTAATAGAACTTCGCACTGTCTTGTGCGAGTCGTTAAAAAAAAACTTTGCAAGTGAACACATCCTTAGTACGTTCACAGAGTAATTTATCATTGGTCAGCTCAATTGGCTGACATATATGCTCCTCCCATGCTTTCTTCTTCTGCCCAATTGATCGCTCTTCCGAATTTCAACAATCCTACCCCCTTCTTCCACACCTTGGCTACCTATACATTTTTGGAATTTGTAATATTGTATAAATTTAGGTGTTGCTCAGTCAGAGGCCAGAGGGTGGCCCCTAATCCAATTGTCCTCCCATATTATAGTATTTTCTCCATTCCCTACTATTTATTTTTTTTCAAAATTTGTGAAACAGATATGTAACTGCCATCAGATCCCTCCAGAAATGCGAATCACCATGTTTGTGTTTTACTTGTGTCAAGATTTGAGATGATAAATATTTGGCCATAAGCATATCTTGACACAACCCTCTTGTTCATTTTCCAACTTCCATAGCCATTTCCCCTCAAAGCAATGTTCATAATTTTCAGATCAAGGATATATATGACTCTTTCTAAGTCACATATTTCTGCTGCCTATGCTTAAAATAAATAAGGAAAACGCTACAACATAAAAATACAACTCAGCGAGATATATATATATATATATATATATATATATATATATATATATATATATATATATATATATATATATATATCACCTTTTAATCCTGATGTCCAATTGGTTTTCACGAGAATCTTCTTACCCCACCAATTCTTAATGTACAAATGACGGCTAAAGATGGTCTAGCCTCAATTTTCAAAAATAATTTGTTGAGTGATTTTTTTCTCTATATTCCAATCACCCTTTTCAACCACGCTCAACATTAAAGGTTAGTCTTTTCTTTGGAACAAAACAAAAAATCTCAAACTTTAACCTCTTCTTTTTTTAAAAAAAAAAAACTCTGGTGTGGCTTCGAATGAATAATGTGAAAAAAAAAATGACAGTCACACTGATAAGCTCGACAATATATACATCAATGCAGCATATAAATAAAAGCATAGCAAACTGAATGTTAGTACCATTATCTACAAAAGAAAGACTGAATATATATTAGTACATCACATCTATACATATTAGAATTGCACCTTTTAAGATTAGCATATCTATATCCAGAAAATATGTCGGCTGGAATTAAAGCGTCGATAGCTCTCATATTTGCATCATGAGCTCGCAACGTGCTGCTTAATTGTGGGGATCGATTCTCGCAATACGTGCCTTTCTTCTCGCCGTGCCTTTCCAGTGCCGATGAACTGCAGGCTGGCCGGCGGCCACATCTGCTGGACTACTACTGACCAGCATATGCAATGCACGTACTATGTCGCTCTGCATTCATCTGCCTGCGAGAAAGATCCACTGAGATCCAGGGCATCCAGCAATATGCAAATGCACGATTTCCAAATGGTTCTCAAACGAGACGATATGGAGCAGAGAATGGATGAGTGCCGTGGTCAGTGGATAAGATCAATGATCAGAAAAGTTCAGTTATGTCTAGATAGAAATATTGCAAACTTGAGACCACTGGTTGATATATGCACGTGCTCTGTAGTGACCAATTTTAATCTTTGGGAAACTGTCAGCAAGCAAAAGTTAAATTATGGTACCTTTGAAGTTCCTTTCTTCGACCAGAGGCCGAAGGTGCGATTGGGGATAAAGAAGATTACACCTTTGACACCATTCCAGTGGGAGGCCATCAGGACGGTGTCAAGTTGGTAGACCCTTCTAGGTCAACAGTCTTTTGGCTCAAACCCCTCCGATGGACCACCTAGCAGCTTGCCGCACTCGCTCGGTAAGTACATTAAGGGTCTGTTTGGCTACTACCATGAAAAAGATATTTCTATCCTAAGACAAGCCGAAGACAAGTCTAAATGTTTGATTGGCACCTTAATGTCAACTTTCCCATACATGATATGAATCTCAGGCATACATCATTAGCCTGAGCCAGGTGACCAAAATTGGTCGCCTGAGCTCTAGACGCGTAGGCATAGCCCCATAATCTGTCTTAGTTAGCAAGAGCAGCGATTATGATTCCACTAGTCGTATGAAGTCGACTTCGCAATCGTTACACGAAGCCTTCGCAACATGCGTCTCTATTGTTGGAAGCCGCCGTCTTGCAACACTGTGCGGACTTGCCATCAAGGATGCCTCGTCAGATCCTATGAAACAGCTGTGCGCAACCAAATAAGCAAAGTGGTTGTCTGGCCAGCGAAACTAATTAACTTCTAGATGCCCCTTAGACTTGTAATTTCTCATCCATGATGCTCAGGTATCAATCAAACAAGCCTAAATACCACCACCTAATCTGAAGAAAATAGAGGTCACATTATCTTGATAGACGATCACTGATTCATCGTGGCATGCGCAGTAAAGCCATAATCCATGGTCAGCTACTCTGCTGGCGTTACATGTGCAAGTAAGGCCCTGTTTAGTTTCCAGAAAGTTTTTCCCAAAAACATCACATCGAATCTTTGAACACATGTATAAAGCATTAAATATAGATAAAAACAAAAACTAATTGCACAGTTAGGGGGGAAATTGCGAGACGAATCTTTTGAGCCTAATTAGTCTATGATTAGCCATAAGTGCTACAGTAACCCACATGTGCTAATGACGGATTAATTAGGCTCAAAAGATTCGTCTCGCGGTTTCCATGCGAATTATGAAATTAGTTTTTTCATTCGTGTCCGAAAATCCCTTCTGACATCCGGTCAAACGTCCGATGTGACACCTAAAAATTTTCATTTCGTGAACTAAACGAGGCCTAAAACGTGGTCGGCTCAAGAGTCGTCCACAGTCATGCAGTGAAGACCCATGCAGAACCACAATACTAGCCTAGCATGGGCTCACCTGACAGTGTGTGTAAATATAATAAATATCCCAATCTATCTATTACATTATTAACACAACTTTGAAAGGAGACACCTCGTTCGTTGTGGAGGCTAGAAATTTTCACATTAATCGGAGAAAAAGAAAAGAAGAGTCCAAGTAGAAATACAATATAAAAATAGCTGAAAATCGGAATTAAAAATATGCAATATTGAAAGAGGAGTCCATATAGGAACCCAATACGTGATTAATTAAAATTCGGAACAAAACTAAATAAATTTCGAATTTTTTTTAAAAAAGAAGAAGAGTTCGAGTAGGAATACAATTTAAAAATAACTGAAATTCAGAATTAAAAATAAGGAATATTGAAAGAAGAGTCCATAAAAGAATCCAATACAAGATTAATTAAAATTCGGAATAAAAAAAAGAAAAAATTGAAATTATAAAAAAGAAAAGAAAAGAAGAGTTCAAGAAGAAATACAATTTAAAATTAACTTAAATTCGGAATTAAATATAAGCAATATTGAAATAAGAAAACATATAAGAACCCAATAGTAGATTAATTAAAATTTGGAATAAAAATAAAATAAAGTCTGAAATTAGGCAAATTAAAAAGAGAGCTAAAGTAGGAATACAATTTTGAAACAACTGAAATTGAAAATAAAAAATAAAAATATCAAAAGAACACAATAAGAAAAATAAAATAAATTCTGAAATTAGAAAAAGAAAAATAAGATTTCGACTAGGAATACAATTTATAAATAACTACAATTGGTGATAAAAAAAGAATATCGAAAGAAAAGACCATCTAAAATACATGACGAGATTATTTAAGTAACAAGCCTATAGAGGAGCAGAGTGGTGGCGGTTTGATGAGACATCTAAAAATATTAATAAAACACCAAATAGAATCTTAATGACGATTAAAAGGAAGGACATGGACATGTCGTGAAGCAATCGGTCAAGGCGGTTAGCAGGGCCTTCTAAAAAGTAAAAAAAACCCCAATGATAATCATATTTAATTTTTAAAATCTCAATTACAATAAAAATGAAAGGCAACGGGAGGGTCGTATAGGAGTACAATGGCAGAGCCGCCGATAGTTGGTGGGTCTTCGAGAAAGTAAAATATGAATTTCAACGATAGTTATGTTCGATTTTTACAATTCCAATGACAATAAAGAGTATGCAGCGGACGAGTCGTAGAGGAATATAGTGGTAGCGTTTAACGAGATTTCTAAAAATTATAAAAAAAATAAAACCCAATAAGACAATAAACTCTAAAAACTATAAGATTTAATTTTTAAAGGTTCAGGCTTCTAAAAAGTAAAAAAATAAACCTCAATTGATAATCATGTTTGATTTTAAAATTTCAATGACAATAAAGAAGGGCGGCAGCGGACGAGCCGTAGAGGAGTACAGTGATATAGTCGCTGACGTTTTGGCGGAACTTCTAGAAAGTAAAAAAATAAACCTAAATGATAATTAAGTTCGATTTTTAAAATAGCAATGACAATAAAGAGAAGATGCGGTGGACGGTTGTAGAGGAGTATAATGGCAACGTTTGACGGGACTTCTAGAAATTATAAAAAAGAAGCCTAACAGGACAATAAACTCTAAATGCAATTTTTAAAGGTTACAAGGAGAATGAATAGAAACAGTGGTAGATCGAGGTTTCACTTAGGTCCACGAACTTGTAAAACGCACATCGAGGTCCCTAAACTTAGTTTATTGTAATATCCCGGTCCAAAGCGTCGTTTAACCGTGGTCTTGTCTACGTGGCACGCCACGTGGACGACGACATGGTGTTTTTTTCCTTTCCCCTTTTCTTTTTCCTCCTATTTGTCGATGTTTGATGTCGCGATTCCGATATTTGCATAGTATGGGGATCGTTGGTACTAGGGTATATGCGAGATTGAGGTAAAAGAGACAGAGACGAGGATTTTTATACAGGTTCGGGCCCTTGAATTGTCAGGTAATAGCCCTACATCCTATTGGCCGAAACCGGTCGTTGCTCTTATTCACCATAATCACACCAGTATAATATTTGGGGTAGCCTATCTAACTGTTGTCGACATGGCGGTCTGAAGTTCTGACTCGTAATCGACAACAGGGTAGCCTCCCTCCTCGAGTTCGTGCCCGGCGAGATCAGAGACAGCGCTAGATCCCTACGGCCAGCTTCTGTAGGTACCGGATAGGGTCGATCTAGGCATATCTCTGATGTCGATATCCGGCGGCTTGTCTTGGTGTATGTTGGCTTCTATGTTGTGGCTTCTGTTGTTTCGTGTATGTTGATTGTGGGTGTGTGTCCCCTCTCCTCCTAGGGGGTCTTGTATTTATACCCATAGGTGTCCCCTTGTCCAAGTAGAACTAGTGAAACCAATATGGATACAATCCGAGTAGTCCTTGTAGTTTCCATGTAGAACTCTGGTTGTCTTTCCTTATCCGGAACTCCTCCTATATCCGCAGATTGTTTCCGTATAGGACATGGTATATGGTGGGTCCTGCCGAGATTTAGTCAACTACTATTAGGTATGTGGTATCCATGACCCTGACAGTAGCCCCTGACTTCAATGCAAATGAACAAATTCATATTCTCAACCGCATACCTTAGAGTAACTGTTATCGTGCTCACATGACCGTTCTCGGTGAGTTTAGAGATAACGTTAGACTTCCTTTATCAGCCTCGTGCAGGCACCTAAAGGGTTTGTCTGAGTCAATCTCCGACGTCAACCAAGAAAGTACAGAGCATACGACTAAGTCTCCCGTCTTGCTGTAATCGAGAATTTGGATTGAAGTCAAGAAATTTTATCTCGGCGGGTACACCATCTCTTCATTCCGTATTCCTTGTCGAGATCCACCAACCGTTCTTGAGCGATTGAGAAGGCACAGAGCCTGCGATGAAGCCTTGTCAACATTTGTCGTACTCGCCTTAGTCGATCTTGGTGTAGAACCATAGAGACATGGAGTCTTCAACGATGTTGAATAGAATTTTCCTGAAATCAATACTCAGAAAAGAATATTATATAGAAATAGCCCCCGAGCGAACGCTCAAAGGGTGACATGTTATAATATGTATGGAAAACTGAAAATGAATTAAATTTACAGACCAATGTTTTGTATATGAGCGTCTACTCTTTTACCGACTTCGACCAGTCAGCTTGTTGAGTTATACACTCTCCCTAGCCCCCAGTCTTGTCATCGGAGAATCGTTCTCGGGAGATAAGGCTCTTGGACCTTTGACCTGCCTTGGTTGAACAAGCACTGATCCTAGCCCCTAGCCGTGAAGTTGGAAAACCCAATTTCCGATTACACGGCTTGGTTAATATGCACGGCGAGAACTCTTACACGACCAGATCTTACATGGTATTTTGTCTCTACATGATCCGACAAGGCCTTATCGGCTCTGGGCGTCCCTAGCCGAAGTTCCCTTAGGTTCCTCGGAGGCCTTGTTAAGACGGCGTAAAGGGACAATAGGATAGGTTTCAACGCTAGGTGTCATCGTGGTAAAGGATCTCTGGGTAAAACACTTGGCAATATTGTGTACCTGATATCAACTTTGTTGAAGTAAAGGTAATGGGAGAATCGCTACACCTCTGGTCGAAGACCAGGTAGTAGTCGTAACTCCACGACAACCATGACTCACTTGTGTCTAGCTCTCAGTACTCTTTCTCCCTAAGACTGCATTCTTTTACTTTAGAGTAAAATGCGCTAGCGGTACTTAAACTTGTC
This sequence comes from Oryza sativa Japonica Group, assembly GCF_034140825.1. Taxonomy (NCBI): domain Eukaryota; kingdom Viridiplantae; phylum Streptophyta; class Magnoliopsida; order Poales; family Poaceae; genus Oryza; species Oryza sativa. Next base: position 25,641,355 of record NC_089039.1, read on the forward strand.
ATGAGGTTTCACTTAGGTCCACGAACTTGTAAAACGCACATCGAGGTCCCTAAACTTAGTTTATTGTAATATCCCGGTCTAAAGCGTCATTTAACCATGGTCTTGTCTACGTGGCACGCCACGTGGACGACGACATGGTGTTTTTTTCCTTTCCCCTTTTCTTTTTCCTCCTATTTGTCGACGTTTGATGTCACGATTCCAGTATTTGCATAGTATGAGGATCGTTGGTACTAGGGTATATGCGAGATTAAGGTAAAAGAGACAGAGACGAGGATTTTTATACAGGTTCGGGCCCCTGAATTGTCAGGTAATAGCCCTACATCCTGTTGGCCGAAACCGGTCGTTGCTCTTATTCACCATAATCACACCAGTACAATATTTGGGGTAGCCTATCTAACTATTGTCGACATGGCGGTCTGAAGTTCTGACTCGTAATCGACAACAGGGTAGCCTCCCTCCTCGAGTTCGTGCCCGGCGAGATCAAAGACAGCGCTAAATCCCTACGGCCAGCTTCTGTAGGTACCGGATAGGGTCGATCTAGGCATATCTCTGATGTCGATATCCGGCGGCTTGTCTTGGTGTATGTTGGCTTCTATATTGTGGCTTCTGTTGTTTCGTGTATGTTGATTGTGGGTGTGTGTCCCCTCTCCTCCTAGGGGGTATTATATTTATACCCATAGGTGTCCCCTTGTCCAAGTAGAACTAGTGAAACCAATATGGATACAATCCGAGTAGTCCTTGTCGTTTCCATGTAGAACTCTGGTTGTCTTTCCTTATCCGGAACTCCTCCTATATCCGCAGGTTGTTTCCGTATATGACATGGTATGTGGTGGGTCCTGCCGAGATTTAGTCAACTACTATTAGGTATGTGGTATCCATGACCCTGACACTATTCTTTTTATCTTCTTCCTTCACTAGAGCGACCTCGAGCTCCACCGCGTCGAAGAGGCTGAAGAAGAGAGAAATGAAAGAGGAAGAAGTGAGGAAAAAAAGAAATAATAATAATAATAATGTGACATGTCGTCGTCTACGTGTCATGCCACGTAGGTAAGATCACGGTCAAATGAGACTTTGGACCGGGATGATACAATAAACCAAGTTTAGAGACCTCGATACACACTTTGTAAGTTCGTGGATCTAGATGAAACATGCTTACAAGTTTAAGGACCGCTAGTGCAATTTACTCTTTACTTAATAAGTGTGCTCGCCATGCTTGTTACATGTATGTTTTTGCACCAACAAGCATTAAGCTTTTGTTCATCGTAATTTAACATATATAAAACTACTAGTAGTTGACATGTCACTATTTAGGACGAAGGAAGTAAATTTATTTTGGGATGAAGGAAGTATAACCTAAATACTACTCTCTCCGTTCTAAAATATAGTAACCTAACAACGGATTAGACATTCTAAGATTTCTGTTGAGATTCGTAATCCTAATTAAGATGTGTCTAATTCGGTCATATATTACTATATTGTGGAATTAGAGAGTAATATAAATAGCTTGTGCGCAAGTATTCCCTCCGTTTCGTATTATAAGTAGTGACTTTTTTCTAGTCAAACTTCTTTAGATTTGATTAAGTTTTATGGAAAAAATTAACAACATATATAGTATTAATATATATTAATACTTCATTAGATATAACGACATTGAATATATATTAATAGTATGTTAGCTTCGTATTGAAAACATTGTTATATTTTTCTATAAACTTGATCAAATCTAAACTAGTTTGATTAAAAAAAGTTATAACGAATTATATAACATGGAACGTACTAATTAAGTTATACTCCCTCCTTCCCTAAATGTTTGACACCATTGACTTTTTCAAACATGTTTAATCGTTCGTCTTATTTAAAAACTTGTGTGAAATGTGTAAAATTATATGTATACAAATAAGTGTATTTAACAATAAATCAAATGATAGAAAAAGAATTAATAATTACTTAAAATTTATTGAAAGTCAACGGCGTCAAATATTTTGAGATGAAGGGAGTATCTTAATTAGTCAGCTATCAGCCTCAGCCTCGCGGGATGCAAGATGCTGCCTTAACCCTGAAGCCATCGAGCTCTCTGTTGTGGCAAGCAGCTAGCTGCAGGCAGCTCCATCGATCGATCCATATCGGCCATCCATCGACCGGATCAGCATAATCCTCCGCCGCTGTCAGGAAATCGTCCGTGCTAGCTGCTGCGTACTGTGCCGCGACAAGGCGACGGCGACGGCCACCGGCGGCATCCACCGCACGCTCATATCCCGGCAACGTGGCCGCCGGATCTCGCCCACACATGGCGCCGCCGCAGCCGCCGGCGGCTGCATGCCGATCGAAAAGCGCCCCCTCCAAATCCGCGCGTGTTGTGCTGAATTCGCCTGTGTGGCCAGATTCCAGATTTCCCGAGATCGGTGTGAAGGTGATGAATCGGGTTCATGACACACCAGCTATGTCGGGGGAGGTATATATATTATATATAATTAATTATATATCACTCGGATGTGATTGAGAGGTTGATGTTCGCTGTTCATTGCAACGGACCCAAGGCATTTCTTTATACATGTTAATTTGCCTACTTCTCGTTTGATGATTTCTGCATGCTTTAATTGGTCTGGAAAAATATTTCTTTAGGGTACATCAAAGAGCTAGGAATAATTTGTAGTACAGAATATAGATGACAATGGCACGCTAATATTTTGTGCGGTATATGAAAGATGATTCGAATAAAGAAAACAGTGACATAAAGTATTTGATTGTGTACCATATGATCGAGAGAGAAATTATATTTCTTTAACAACATAATGCAACTGAAATATATAAAATGATTGCCACTCAACTTATAGCTCATAATTCATTTTTCATCCTCAACTTTCAAACCAGGATATATACATGGCACTCTAAACATATTTCAATGTTGTCTGATTTAAACATATTTCAATGTTGTCTGATTTATATATGGCCGTGGTTTTTCGCTAAAGTAAATTTTATTTATGTAAGCTTCATATATAGTTGTGGATCTACTTAAGTGGTACCTACATCGGAAAAATATATGCAATAAGAGTATGAATTAAGAAATTAAAACCACCTCCTTTGCAAACAACAACACCAAAAATATATCTGAGCAAATTTTTGTCCAGTTTTAAAATTAAGTTAACAGTAAAAACTGGTTTTGTAGTTCAAGGTAAAATAATTTCAAGGTAAATATAGATTTTGAGCAAAAGTTTAAAGGCTAAAAAGGATTTACCCAAAAAAGTATTTAACACGTACATGCAAGCTTTTATGTCGTGTAAGGAGGCCATTAAAAAATTACATATTTTTTTGAAAACATGTAGTGGAGCCAATTAGATAGCAATCCACAGTTCCACACTACTACAAAATCGATTTTTACGAACGAGACCCTTATAGATTGCATACAGGCCATAATTGCTCCCGCATGCAAAAATCGCTCCCCCAGATTCACTTCAAGAGCCACATGCGAAAATGCATTATCATAAGTGGGCCTCTTAAATGGCCCGTCTGACCGCTCTCCTTATCTTCTCGCCTTCTCTCCTCCTTATCCTTATCTCCTCACATTCTCTCTCACCTCCCCTTTCTCCCTCGCCTCTCCCTCCCAAGTGACAGGCTCACTCGGGAGTGACACCAACACGCACGACGACAGCGGCGACTAGGGTGATGACAATGACGGGCGGTGACGATGGCACGCGTGATGATTGCTGGTGGCAAGGGCAGGACCGCACAACCGAGCTCGAGGTGGTGGATCTGACGGCACCGCCCTCGGGAGGGGCGGATCTGGCGCCTTCGGCCTAGAGAGAGGCGACGGTGATGGCGGCGAGCTCGAGGTTGATGGGAAGCTAGGTTTTTGGCCAAATTTGTTTTTTTTAATTTTTTCACCAAAATTATTTTTACATGCGATCGGCATAAGTGACCGTATGCGAAAATCCTGTTTTCGTATATGGTTGCATTGGGCGCATGAAAAAAATGTTGATTTTTGTAGGTACCTAGGTGCAGGCCGGCCACCCAACCACCTGTAAAAATCAATTTTTGATGGCATGAAAAAATTAATTTTTAGTAGTGCCAATTATGTTAATAAAGAAATTTGGATTTTTTTGGAAATATATTGAAAAAAATAATGCTATATATTTTTTAAAGACAAATTTAATGGAGAATCGTTAGTCAAAAGCAAATACAATTAATTGGTCTTGTGAAAGAAAATTAGAGCACAATGAACAAAAACATTCTTTATAATAAAGGGGTTAAAGTTCCTGACTTGGGTGGATTTATTCTGGAAAACTTTTGTTCATCCTGATATGCTTGATGCTGGATGAATAGGATCTGACGCGACCCAATTCTTCTATATAAATCGATCGTACTATCACGCAGCGCCGCCCGGAAGCACTCAATTAGCTGGTCAAGACGTTTAGGCCCATTGCATTAGTGCAGAGATGAGCATATCATCTGAAATGTACAGGCTGCATCCACTAATTGACGGCACTCGTCATGCATGATCGATGCATGATCTTTTCTACCACATGGTAACTAAATTAATCTATTTGAGAATATACAGTTCAGTTTCCCCTCGTCTTCGAAATAAAGAAGTTCAGAGTCGTCGTCTGCAACCTTTCACATGCCTGATGATCCTGCATAAAGATGTGTAGCTTTTGAACACCGGGGAAGAAGTTTCTCTGTATATATATAGTCTTTACAGTTTGGTAACACAGTGCGAGAGCACATACTTGAGCTGTAATTTGTGAGGCATGGACAGTACGTACACCGAGCTGAAAGGCAATATTGACACATTGGACCGGCCGGCTCGATCTGCCGGTCTGACATTGTGGCTGGTGACTAGGCTCCCCTGTTCATAGCATGCTTCATCACCATCATCTGATCTTTGATTATGTCAACCTCTCCACTGTCAATGGATTTAACTGGTTGTTTTGGCAGCTGAGCTGCTTAATTACTAGTACTACACCTAGCTAGCTAGCTGCAACCCATTGTTTAGCACCACTATAAATCCTTTACGAACTCCTACAAATTAAACAATCTCGACATGGAAGAGTTATTTTTTTATAGGACATGAAGACGGATTGATTGTTAGTAACATCGATCTACTACTTTCCTCTTAAAATATCACTACCTAGTATAGAATTGAATATTTTATAGTACAACGATTCTGAACAGGAACATGAAGCAACATTTTCGTATGGAGCAAGTAGTAAAAGGTTGTCCAAATTTAAAACGTGATCATATATATATATATCCGGGCCCAGATGGTGAGGGTGAGCTAGCTAGCTAGCCGTCATGTCATTAGCTGTACGTGTTATCCGTGATAAGATGAACATTGATGCAAAAGGTAACGCACGTCGCCTATGGAGGGATACTTTGCACCTCGATCGATCGTCCGTCCCCGGCGGCGCCGGCGGTTGCATGCTCGCCGCCCAATCACACATCCACCCAACTCCGATGCAGGGGCGGATTCAGAAAAAAAAAATTAGAGGGCTTAATTATACAGTTTCTTCAACCTTCAGCCATTTAGGGACCTTTAATTTATTATTTATGGTGAAAAAATTGAAATGGGTGCTTCGGGGGTATCCATAGATCTTGTGGGTGGAGGGGGACTCGAGTCCCCCTGCACCCACGTCGGATCCGCCCCTCCTCCGATGTGATCCGGTCCATCCACGAAGGCCGACACACATCATCGATCGATCATATTAAATCGGATTGATTAATCAGCAGTAATATACTTATGCAGATTGTTAATCAGATCGATCACACTTGGACAGATTATCGAGTGAGTTATTTGCTAGCTTCACTATCTTTAATTTTTTCTATATAGCTCGCGTGCGTTGCAATTGCAGGATGACGCGGCCGGACTGCGCTGACTAGGTAAAGCTTAGTGTTTGCGAGTTTAATTACAATGGATGATGCATGCTGATCTAAACAGTGATGGATAATTGGATATGCACCCCTGTCGTTTCAGTTAAAGTTGCTTCCACGTCGTGGCTGCATCGACTCCGACGATGCATGGATGCATGCAGATGTGCAGCCACACCATTGGTAGCAGCTGCTCTCTCCTGCCTATATATATGTGTATGCTGGTCTCGCAGATCGATCACAGCCATGCACATCCTTCCCATCGTGCTCTGAAATTTCAGTTAATTTAGTAGCTAACTACGAGGACTGAAATTAAGTACCCCAGCTTCATCTGAAGAGAACATATATGAACAAGGCAGGGAAGAAGAAGGTGTTGTGCTGTGTCGTCGTAGTGCTGCTGCTCTGCGCCGCGGCGGTGCAGGCCTCGGCTGCGCGGCCGTTGTTGCGGGAGACGGCGGTGGTGGGCGGCGGCGACGAGGGGTCGCAGGTGGGAGGAGGAGTAGTGGCCGGTGGCAATCAGTCGCCGGCGGCGTACGACGACGAGAAGCGACTTAGCCCTGGAGGGCCAGATCCCCAGCACCACTGATTAACTTTTTTTTACCGACTCGTACGAGACGGTGCTGCTTAGTCCTTACCGTGTGCTCAGTGTAGTCAGTAGTGCAAAGCTTGTGATTGATAATTACTTACCTGTGTCTCAGCGTCCGTTTATGCTTGAAAGTTGCAGTAATCTGGATGGTGTTTATGATTTGAATTGGAATCCATTTGTAAACAAAAGTATTCGTGTCGGATTGATCACTTTCATCCTGCCTGCACGTACAGCTGAACTTATTAGCCGTCACAAATTGCTCTGTTGATTGAAAACAGAGTAATACTCGAGTACATGGTTTTTGCAAGTCAACATGCTTTGATCGCTTCTTTTTTTCAATTGCAAATTTGTAACCGGTTTAAATCGTTATTGCAAGACAATCATTAGAACTATAATTCGAGTGGTATCCTTGCAAATTAAAAAAACTAGTGGTAGATTTGTAAATGCCTTTTTTTAAAAAAAAATATTCATTTTTTTCTATCGATTTTATAAGTGTTTTTTTCCGCATAAATGTACTCGCATGGCCAAATGGCAACTGCTAAATCGCTAAATGGCCAGACAGGGGGCATAAAGTCGGGAAATTATTCTGAACACTCTGAGGAGATATCTCCTTATTTGCAAGTAACTAAAATGGTTATAAAAAAATTAAAAAAATGTATTAATATATGATATATCACACCATAAATATGCAAATTTCAACTTCTACACATATGGCAACGAAAAATAATTAAACTATAGCCGGTTAAAGCATATTTACAATCAAAATTATTTTTTTTGTTGTGACATGTAGAAGTTAAATTTTAATTTGCACATTTGTAGAGAGATATATCGCATGTTAATATATCTTCTTATTTTATGTTAAATTTTTCATAACTGTTTAAGTGATATGCAAACAACGAGCAGACGTCCCCTCGAGAGTTAAATAAAATCCACTCTCGCATACAGCTGCATATATGGAGGCAGTGTATACCGTTGGTGTCTCCCATGGCCGTTGGACCGCGAGGACATTGTCGTCGGGGAATGGGATCCTCCGACGTGAAGTCTGAGAAACGTGGTGACTGACATGTGGGCCCCACTGCTCACAGGCCCACCTATCAATGACCATGTCAAGGGAAAGTTCACGTCAGAGGATCCCTTTCCTGTCGCCGGCATTGCTTTAGCTGATTGGAGGAAAAAATGGGAAGAAAAATGTCTTTCCAAGGACTACTGGCATTTTTTTCTTTTTTTTCAAGTAATAGGCAATACTTGATGGCAGTGTTAATTTCAAATTCGTCTTCAAAAAGAGTAAATTAAAATACCACTATCTGTAGATTGTGGAGAGGTAAAAAAATCCTCACGGTTCTACATACGCACGCACCTACACAAAAAATTCAAGAATTGCGCAAATAATTTATCACCTCTTTTTAAATAAATAATGTGGTTGATTTTTTTTAAAAAAAAATTGTTTGAGCATCCATTTCTATAATTATTTGGTTAAATAGAAAAAAAATAGACATATATATTTAAAATACTTTATATGATAGATGTAAGGGTACTCTCTTCACTTTAATTAACTACTTAAAATAATTGAATTGAATGAATATTGATGATTAAAGTTTGATAATAGAAAGTGAACAGCGTATCATATTAAATTGTAGGGGGGGTAAATAATTTCAAAATGAAGACTATATATACATAGAAACTGATTGGGGAGTTTTTAATAACCACTGTCGCTTTTCTCAGAATATCTAGCTCTCCTAAACATCCTAAACATCTTGATTTTGAAAATCTTTAGCTATAAAATTTAGAAAATGAACTTAAAGACATGAACTAAGAAACTTAACTCTTTTTTTTTTCAGATTCTCGTTAGCTGACTACTCACCGGATGTATGTTTTAGCTCCCGTAATAGGGCCATAAACTCATAGTCAATGGCCACTCGAAACGTGGATTAATATATCTTTGGTGAATGAGAGCATTCTGCATTATATTCCGTGTGTGCCGCCAGCCTAGACGTTTCAGACTTTCAGGGGGGGTGGTTATCACCACTCATCAGCCCGGTCATTTGCCGCTGCAAGAGTCAACGGGCGAAAGCAAGATCGGTATAGCAACGCAAGGAGATCGACGCCAATAAGAGCAAGGTCAATAGTGCAGTCCACTACTAACTTTAAATTATTTATAACCAATATAATAGTCAATTCATACAATAGTTGTTTACTATATTATTAATACCTGGTCTCACCTATTATACACACATTACGTCTTGGAGTCCGTGCTGTAGCTGGCTATAGATCTGTAGCCTGTTGCTCTTCTCTCTCTTACTTTATCTTTTTAAAATATGTTTATAGCTGGCTTATAGTCTGCTATTATATCTGCTCTAATAATACGCGATCAATTTGGGTCGATATATGGTATAATGGCATGGTGCGCGCTAGCTAGCTCTAGTGCGCGTGCGTCGTCGCTGCAATCGCCTTCCGCGCGCGGGCGATTAGTTGCATCCATCGGTGCAAGTTGGGGAGAGAGCTTAGCTTTTGACGGAGCATGACAGCCGCTTTGGTCCTATGAGCCCAGGATGGCGGCGTAACCCGTCCAAACCTGAGCTTTTTTTTCCGACCATTGGGTGATGAGCTGTCTTGGCTAGTGGCCACGGCCAGTGGTAGGGGGTGAAAACGGTATGGAAATTTTCGGACCGCATCGATACCGTTTCTGTAAAACTAATATGATAATAATAATTTTACCGATGGTTACCGTTTTTAAAATTTAGTTTTTTAATTTCTGTCAGCGTGGCATTGAAGTTGACACTAAGTAGATGAATTCATAAATATGAAAATTTTCCGACCGTTTCCGTTCGTTTTCGAAAAAATAATAAAATAATGATACCGTTTCCGACCATTTCCAACCGTTTTCATCCCTAGCCAGTGGCGGATCCAGAACAAGATTTAAGGGGGGACTTATCTCCTTCCTTGTTCGGTCCCCCTACTCTTCACTTTTTTCTCTATTCTTCCCCTTTCATCCTCCTTTGTAACAATGGTGCTCCAGCAGGGTAGGGGGACTCGAGTCCCCCAGCACCCACGCTGGATCCGTCCCTGGCCACTGCCCAAGATGCATATGCCCGTCCAATCTTTGTAAGACACATGTACATTTACTATAATTCGTTGAGAATTTAGGGTTTACATTAGTTTGGAATGTTGAAATTTCTCGCGAAACAGTTAAGCATTACAAGTTGAGAGGGGATGTCCCATGTTTTCTTTTTCAGGTTATGGAAATATTCCTTATTATTTTAAAAGAATAGCAAATAAGATAGATCAATATATAATATATCAAATATATCAAACATGATGTTCAAATTTGATTATGCAATGCAAGTAGAAAAAAATCAAATGTAAATATGAATAGAGCGTACTATTGACTAGACTTGGCATTTGGCAACATAGTGGATTGGGTGTAGGTTGAAATGAAACGCCCCCGCCGCCCTGCTCCCTTGCGGGTTCACCTGGTCCCAAAGAGAGGAACGGGGTGAATTCAGTCCTGTCCCGGGCCCGAAACCCGACTATCGTGGGAACAAGGAGATGCGACGAGGCGGCAGTGTGGCGATAAGTTGATGACGACGAGACAACTTACTAACAATTCGATGCATCAAATTAAGAGGCAGTGGGGAATGGGGAAGTCGGCGTGGTGTAGGGCGTTGGTCATCGGAGATGAGCCGGTGCAAAAGAGGAGACGTCAGTGACCTTCTTCCGGTAGCTATGTGGGAGCATTGGTTCTTGTTGCAGTTGCGGGGTTGCGTGAGGGACTAGGGGTGCTGGTGTGCAGCACCTATAGAGACCCAGGGTTAGGTGAGGGAGAGAGTAGACGGAGAATTAAGGGTGACTTTATATTTTTCTAACTTGGAACGGGACAGTCGGGCCTATATTTTTAGAATATGCTGTTTTAAAGGAGTAGTAACTCACACCAGACCCTGCCGGGTTACCCATGGGTTAACTACGATCCCCGACCTCGGCCCTAGAATTTTGTTAGGCCCCATCCCCTCTCACCCACATGTGAGAATTATGCCCTCTGCCCTAGGCCCCATAGGGGCGGGTACTCTGACTTAACGAGAAAATTACCGAACATTCTAATGTTTTAGATCAAAATCAAGCCCGGACGAACAAGATCACTCAGCCACAGAATGGGCTTGAGACGGCTGCCCAATTTAACATTTTACGGAACACAGCATTCTGTTATTGTAAATTTTTTTGTCCAATTCTGGGTTAGAGAACACGGCGAATAATACTTCAAAATTTTTAAATACCATTGGTCGCCTTTAGAAGCGCATAAGTTGAAGAAAGTTGGGAGAGAAAACGAGAGCTTACTGGTCATACGTTCTTGTAAAAAGACATTTCATCGGACCAGTTGAGCAGGCCCTGTTTGATTCGGCCAGTAGGTTGTTTCACAAGCCCAACCATTAGACAATGTCAAGCCGAATTTAGGCCCAGCGGTAGAGTGTCATCTTGACATGGTGAATACGCACACCATGGTGTGCTTTTAAATAGTAGAAAATCTATAATAACGTCCAATAAATTGTTCTTGATCTCGGTCTGTTAGCATGTGTTTAGGAGACGCATCTGTGATGATATGGGCATGTAAGGTAATGTAGATATGTACCGTCGATGCAATTGAAAAAAATACTACATTTATCAAAAAATATAAGAGATTTGGTTCATATAACAAGACAAAGGTAG